>NC_088361.1:32410625-32430625 GCF_034508935.2 Berghia stephanieae
TGTTACCGACACATTGAAAGTGTACATTGACAGCTCATACACAATTCATTGTCATTGTAGTGGTATCTAAAACTAGAATAAAATATGAACATCAATTGATGCTATGTACTTAGGTAAAATACTTACAACATCCACCAGCCGGATATAACGCACCAACACACAAAACTATGTGTAACCTTAAACGTTTATAGTCGGATTGATATAATTCAGTGACAACTCATAATTAAAATAGCTGTCCAAAGAGCTGAATGACGTCGATTTCGTTCCTTCTATACAACGCTATTTAGCGTGATCAGTGGTTTGTTGAAAATGGTCTCAAAAGTCTGACCCAGCGTTGTGTCCTTGGGTATGACACCTTACACACATCATTACCCACCTCCCTCAAACCAAGCAGTGACGGGTATCGTAAGGGTGGTCGTTTTGACAAAAGACGCATGGCACGTGATTACGTACTTGTAGCCACAGATATTAAATTTGACTCCATTCTGCCTGTTGAGGGAATGCAGGAAGAATAGGGAACAAAAGTGTGATGTCAAAAAAATGGTTCCAATATCATTAAAAGTGTAAAACCACTCTTCCGAAGGGCTGTATACATGCCTTGTGTAATTGATCTTTTGGTTTCAGAATGGTAGTATCTTATTTTCTAGTCTAAATATATTATCATAATGGCGTCTCGTAATCCTAATAATGTGCCTATATCTCGTATATTCTGCTTACTAAAATAGTTACGCCATCTTATGATTCAATATGTAAACTATTCATTATTAATTCTCCGAAGGGCTGGTTTTTATATACACATTTCCAAGGAGTTTGGAACTGGAAGAGTACAAGGTGTGACGTCACGACTTCTCTGCCCTATTATCGAGCATGTTGGATCCGTGGAAATGTTCTGTATAAATGTTTATCATTATCTACTTCTTGGTGGTGACGAACACAAGTAAACGATATTGACAAGGAGATTGATTCAGGCTCCATCATCGGGCTGTGTATTTTTTTTTTATCGAATTACACTCGACTATCCGGGGAATTGGGATTCGATTGTGTTGAATTACAAAGTGGTTCTTATCGCAGGAAGCAACGCTGGATAAAATATTGTTGTCTCTCGTTGGATAAAGAAAAAAAAATCAATAAATATCCAGATTTGGTGATTCTGTCAAGATTCATCTGTATAACCGGGTCTATAATTTTCAGCTACGTTGTGAAGGCACGGACAATAAATAATGCTTGCTAAACTTGGGGTCTAATATGGTCTTGTGGTATGACACTCTTCATATCGGAAGGTCCTGGGTTCGAGTCCCGCTCTGAGCGCACATTGTTGAGTCCTTTGAAAAGCCTCTTTACTCACATTCTCTCACCGCACTCATGTGTGTAAAACGAGTATCTGACCGTTGACAGCGTTGTCTCAGTCGATTTTTTTTTTTTTAATTTTTTATTTATTATTATTTTTTTTATTTTTTTTTTTGTAATTTCATCTGGCAGGCGTCACATCTCGTCCTTCATGTAAAGTGTTGCTGTTGGCTAGAGACCCTCTGTAAAGCGTTTTGAGCAAGTTTAGAGGATACCTTACTGCTCAATTTAAACGTTCAAGGTTTATAGATAGTGAGAGGTATTGTAAGAATACAGGCGACTTTTAACTTCGTGAAATTGGAATTTGGTGATATATGACCAACTTCGGGGAATAAATGAAGCAAGATTAAGCGCAATGAGCACATGAAAACTAGAGGAAAAGAGCTGTATAAGTGTATATATATATATATATATATATATATATATATATATATATATATATATATATATATATATATATATATATATATATATTACGCTAATCTTCCAAATCTAGGGTAGAGCTTACAGCGAGATTCGCAAAGACCAAATTGTGAAAAGAAATAAATCCCATTCATCTTTAACCAGTTAACTGCCGTACTCTGGAGAAACATTTATTTTAAAATTTGGCCAGAAAACTCATCCTCCAAATATTTATTGATTTAAAATTACCCCAATCTTGGCGAACACTCTCAAACCTGGGAATTCGCAAAGTCCCGGGTTTAAGAATTTTTGCCAAGATGGGGGTCTTTGAAATCGATCGATATATGAAGAACGAGTTTTATGGCAAATTATTTAAATACATGTTTGTTTGTTTTTTTCAGAAGACGGTAGTTAACTGGTTAATATTTCATTGACAAATCTAATTCTGAGAAAATTGAGTGTTCACACCACCAGTACTAATACTGTCGTTAACTGGGACACATTTTTTTCTACATTTGCCCACAAGACTTATATTTCATTTATCGCGATCTTAAGGCGATTCTTGCAACTAAGAATTCGAAGTCTTTATTATCTTCAGACTTCTTTATACAATTATGCAGAGCCCATGCGAATTCTAACTAAAGTAGCACTTGGGCATTAACAGGAAGTAAAGAGCAAAAAGCTGGATGCATGAGTAAAATTTTTCAAGCACTAACCAGGGTCAATACCTCGTGTATCAATGTCAGATTTCTGACTTTTTGAAAATATGAGATTATTATTAATCCATGTTTTAAAAATTTAGCTGTTATATAGATAGTAGTATTCACAAATGTGTTCTAAGTGTTATACAAGGAGTCCCTAACCATCAGCAACAATAGGACAGATATGTCGTGACGTCACACCTTCCACTCTTCCGGTTCCAAACTCTTCGGAAGTGTGTATGTAACCAGTCCAGGACTAACAATGAATAGGTTACATAATCACATGGTAGCATAACTATTTTAGTAGCAGGATGTATCGGCAGATTGTTTAGATTACGGGCCTTAAAGGACCAAGGAGGGATGATCTTTCTTGACGACCAGCATATATTTAGACTAGAAAATAAGATGACATCACTCTGAAAGCTACACAAGGTTTGTATCCAGTCCTCGGGAAGAGTGGCTTTACACTTCGATTGAGATTGGAACCAGTGCTTTGACATCACACAGTTGTTCCTTGTTCTAAGAGGCACTGCTGTTACAGGTCAAGATTACTCGAGTGGTGAGAGAATTTGGGTTCAGAGCCTTTTCCGTGGACTCAAGTTTTTGACTCGAACCTACGTGCTGCAGGTCGCGAGTCAAGTGTCATACAACTAACTAGATCACAAGCAAAATTAATGTTTTCTAGTCATAACATAATGAGAAGAAATAATATGTGTTTTGTCAATAGTGCGGCCCATGACAGAGCGGATATGGGGGTTTTAAAGCCCAACCAATCAATAGTCTGGAACATGACATATTGTCACTCTGGGCCTGTGTGAATATCTCCACAGACCAGAATTCTTGTTTCAACATCCTGTTAAGCCATTCTTGTCTCTTCGAGCAGGACATGAAAGAAAACATGACACCCCCCCCCCCTCTCCACCCCACCACCTCTTCAATGCTGACTTCAATAAATAACAAAACAACTTTTCAAAATTTTGGCCGAAAAAAAAAAGGAGAGAGATTGCTCCCAGTAGTGAGTGAATGCTTTTGCTACCGGCTTGCGTCTCGTGATCAGGGAGTGAGTAATAATTTACTGGGATCCAATCATATGGGACGACAGATATCCCATATTGTGACTTATAGAAGGAACGAAGATGCCATCGCTCAGCTTTTTGTTATCATTTTTAGACAACCAGTTGGTGATTAATTTTCAATAAATTATATGAAACAGACTCAAATTAAGGTTACACACAGTTTTATGTGAATAATGGTATGTTTAATTTGGCTACCGGATGTTGTGAATATTTTACCTAAACGCATAGCATCAATTGATTTCTGTGAGTTGTGTGATTTGTGAGTTTTACTCACTCGGAGAAATTACCAAGCCTTCAACAATACTGTTTCCATGTGCGTTTTCTCCATTATAGTGTTGGGTACAACTAAGGGGCATTTTCGGTCACAAACGTATTCCTCCTAACTGAAAAATAAATATGACCCAAAAGACGTCAGACGTCTTTAAACGCGATACAAAATAACGGCAAAGCACTTTCATCAGATCGAGCAGATCGATCCAAAGAGTAATGGCTGGATGGGCAAGAGGGTCGGGAAAAAAGGCCCTTAGCTTGTGAGCAGAGTGCTCTAAATAGAACCTGAGCGTAATAATATCCACTAAACATGCTCTAAGCTCTTTGCAAGGGGTCCCGAGCATGTAAGGCGATATTACAAAGCTCTTACTGGCCAGGTACTCATTTTACACCTGAGTACAGTGAGAGAATATGAGTAAAGAGCTTTTCCCAAGGACTCAACTCTGCGACGCCCGGAGTGGGACTCGAACCCGGGCCCTAATGATCTACCACTCACTGTGCTATGGGGACTCCCCGGTCACGTAAGATGTAGCATTGTTATAGTGTTAAAACATTTTTTATAAATATTCATATTGCATAATTTAAATGTTTCATCATACTTAAAGCGCTTGACAATGCTTAATTAAACTATATACATTATGTAAGGGATGAAGGAATACTTACCACCGCTAAAACTTGGGATAACCGGAGGCCCAGTCTGACTGTTAGTATTTCATTGTGGGGCCCTGCTGAGGGCCTTATGAGACGTTTGTAGCCACGGGTTAGGTCATCGAAGAGTTGCTTAGCTGCAGGCTCGGTGTTCTTTTGTCTGGAATCTGCCAAAGGCACCAAAATGACTAGTAGAAGGAAAAAAGGAAAATTTACGAAGTGGCGCAGTCTTGAAGTCGGGACACCCAGATGCAATGGCAGATTGTCCATTTTGTCCAACGACCAGACAAAATTAAATAGGCTAGCTACTTCAGTTGAATTTTTTTGAATCTGTTGAAATCTTATAATCCACAGCAGGTCAGTTTGTTTCAAATCCTTTTAACAAAATATTGGTTTAAATAAGATTATTTGTGTCTCCTCCTCTTAATTTAGAATGAAGGCTGTGATTACAGCATTATCCATAATGTTTTATCCCTTGAGAGAGATGGGTTCCTGAGAATACTCACATCCGAAAAAAATCGATCCTTTTAACGTGTTTGAAAATTATAGAAGTGTTGTCGTCGGAAAAATAATCAATTGTATTATCCAAGCATCAATTTGAACACTCGTTAAACAATATGGAATTTTTTAAAAATATATTATATTATAAAAATGATTGTTATTCAGTGTACACTATTTTATTTTATCCAGTTTTTGCATTTTTTGCCTATCCTTGATCACTCAAAAGATTAATTTTTTTTTGCCGGCAATTTATCTACATATTTATATTTACAAGCCTTATAAACCAAATTTTTATGGCCTCATTGTTGTGCGAGCAATTTGCCCTTACAAACGCAAAATATTGTCCAACACAACAATGTTGAATTAAGCTCGTACTTGCGTAGACTGATGAAAGGTATATTATCAAGTACCTAGACGTCAAGCTCGAGCAAAAACAACACAGCTATTCAGAATACATAATGTTGGTGTGAAACTGATGGCACGTGAAACCGTTTCCAGCATTAATGATGAGGATGTTTTATCATTTCATTTGTGTAGGCAGTCCAACTGATTTTTTAAAAAGCAAACAAGGCCAGGGGGAAGCACACATGGAGGTGAGAGCGAGAGGCTGTCACAGACTGCTATAAACACGCTCGACGCAGCTAAAGGGTTAATGATTTTTTATCAATACAGCTGTGCTGAAAAAAAAAAAAGAAAGAAAGAAAACAAATGAATAAACCAAGTGTGAAATTAAATGATTAACTCTCTAAGCCTCACACCTCATAATATTATATCTAGTTTAGATTAATTTAGCTGATTTTATTTTTAACCGGCTATGAAGTGACAAGAAGGTTGGCTGAATCTGGCAGAGTATGTGAAGATTAAGATTGAGAGAGAGGAGGAGGAGGAGGAGGGGGAGGGGGAAGAGGAAAAGGGAGAGTAGGAGGAGGAGAAGAAGGTCCGATTTTGTATCGAGGTAGAGTCTGGTTTCGTGTGTTTATTTGTTTGGTTTGTTTGTTTGTTTTGGGGGGGGGGGGGGGGGTTGTCGTTTTTTTTTTTTTTTGTTGTTTATTGTTGTTTTGGGGGTGTTTTGGTCTTGTTTTTTTTTTTTGTTTTTTTTTCCTTCATTTTGTTTGCTTATTTGTTTGTTCAGTTTTTTAAATGGTTTCTTTGTTGTTGTTTTGTTTTTGTTTTGCGTTTTGTTTTTTGTTTTGTTTTTGTTTTTGTTTTTGTTTTTTTGTTTTTTGTCTTTGTTTTTGGTTTTTGGTTTTGTTTTTTGTTTTTTTGTTTTTTGTTTGTTTGTTTTTGGACGAGGGTGCGTTTGTTCTTTTCTTTTTTCTTGGTTAGTTATTTTGTGGGTGTTCGTTTTGTATTCGAATTGTATGATGATGATGATGATGATGATGTTGTTGTTGATGCCCGTTTTTTTGGGTTTTTTTTTTTTTTTTTTGTTTTTTTGTGTTTTTTTTACTATAACTACTATGTTACTAGTGTGCATCTTATGTGAATGTGTCTATGTCAATATTGTATTGTTATAAATGTGTAACCAAATGACAAATTGTCACTTTTTTGGGGACAATAAAGATATATTATTATTATTATTATTATTATTATTATTATTATTATTATTATTATTATTATTATTATTATTATTATTATTATTATTATTATTATTATTATTATTATTATTATCATTATTATTCCGTATTACTTAATTTTTTATAGCTTTGTTTTGTTTTTCTGCAAACTTAACTTCTCTGTCTACCGTGGTGCCAACTGGAGGGCTTTGTCTTTTAAATCGGATACAATGTACTCAAAGATAGATTGGTGTCAAAAATGTGTGTAACTTTTAACGTCTATAGATAGTATGCGCTTGGCTTATAAGCTCATAACATTGCCATCCGGAAGTATAACGGACCAACACACAAAACTGTGTGTAACCATGAACTTTTATAGTGTGGTTGATACAGTTTAGTGAGAATCACTCACTAACGCGGATGGCAAAATACAATAACAAAGGCTTGAGTGACGTCATCTTCGATCTATCTATAGATAGAATGCGCTTGGCCAAGGAGTTCACAACATTGCCATCCGGAAGTATAAAGGACCAACACACAAACTCTGTGTAACCATGAACGTTTATAGTCAGGTTAATACAGTTTAGTGAGAACAACTCACAAACGCGGATGGCAAAAACAATAACAAAGGCCTGAGTGACGTCATCTGCATACTATCTATAGTCTGCTTGATATAATTTTGTAAGATCTAATCACTAACAGTAAAATAATAACGAAGAGCTGAGTGATGTCAACTTCGTTCTGTCTTTAGTTCTGACATACAAAATGTGTTTTTTAGTGGGTTTTTTAAACAACTAAATCCACGAACATTATCCCATAATTTTCAGCCTGCACTTTTGTGGTGCGTAGTTGTCATCATAATGCTCACGTTGTTCTATATTCTACCAGTGTAAAGATGTCTAATGGGACATCGTTACGAATAGATTATTTCATTAAAACGAATGGCATAATTATGGCATAATTATATCCATATTTGATCTCTTCGTGCTGTCCGTTGTCGTCGATGATGTTGTTGTTGTTGACGATGTTGTCGTCGTTGATGATGTGTGTTATTGTTATTGCTTTTCGTATTACTGTTACATTCATTGTTGATGCCAGTGTTTATTTTCCTACTGTTATCTCTCTTAAGATGATGCTTCCTCTATAATTGGTATCCCTATCGATAAGGGCCGTTATTTGGTTGTTTTTATTGTTGATTTATTGTTATGTTGCTACTGGTTTTTGGGGGATTTTTTGTTTGTTTGTTTGTTTGTTTATTATTTTTTTTCGTCTTTTTTTTGTTGTTGTTGTTGTTTCTGTATTTTGTTGTTATCATGGTTTCTCGTTCTGTTGCTGTCGCCGTCGTTATCATCGTCGTCGTTATCGTTGTTGTTATTGTTGTTATTGTTGTTGTTGTTGCTGTTGTTGTGTTGTGGCTATGGTTTTTGTACTTAAGGCTTTATCCAATCATTACAAATAAATTACCCGAACGAACCAATTTATACACTGTGGGCGATGTGAATGCACAAGCTGTTTTCTGAAATGAAAAGTGGAAAATCAATTACATTAGTTACATGGTTTTGCACAATCACCAACTGAAGCGATTTATTTTTCTCTTAAGGCCCACTTAATTTCCTGGTCAAATCCGTATAAAATTTCAAATCACATACTAAATGTAAAATTTCTCTACATAGCATAGCGAAAACGTCAAGGACCTCATAAAAGAAAAAAAAAAAAGAAAGAAAGACAGATGACAGCAAGCCTTTAATTGAAGGCCAATGACTGTGATTTTCTAAGACAATACGAGTTGCGAATTCATAGGCATTTTTTCCAACACTATGGACGGGTGATCTCGCAAGTTGTCTCCATGGAAACGATGTCATCTTGAGATTTCAAAATAACATCATTTTTTGTTACAAATCAATTATATCATTATATCAAAAATAAAATCTTTTTAAAAATTCAACAACATATTTTGAAAACAAAATAAATAATTGTGGTTGTCTGTTTTGTCGCGATCTTATAATATATTAAAATACTGCAGATAATTATATAAAAGACGCTGTGTCAAATGGTATCTAGATTTTGTGACGTTCAGCACAAAAATACTCCAATATTAATTTTTTTTGAAAAAACTAAAGAAAAAAATGTTGCTTAAATCTAAAAAAAATGGAATGTACTTCGATGTTTCGAGTACTGCAAAAGAAAAATTCCTGATCAACTTTGCATATACATTATATAAAGCATTCGTTCTTCGTCTTGTCTTAATTAAGTCTACGGTCATCACCCATTTTGGCCTAACACCTCTGACTTAGCGATAATGATGTGGACGGACGGGAGACGTGATGCGAGTAGAGCTAACATAATTAGTGTAGACATACCGGAGGGAGGGTTGGGGGGGGGGGGAGTTCCGGTTTGAACTCCTTGCCCCAATTCTCCCTACCGAAGCCTGATCTCCTCCTCCCCCCCCCCCCCCCCCCCCCCTCCCCCTTTCTCCACTCCCCAACATCACATCGTGCTACCCAGGCCACCCGTTTCAAAAGAATCAAGAGTGATTTTTTTTTAAAATCAGGATTAAAGTAGAGAGTGTGAGGAAATGGTGCACACCGACAAATACTTAGATCTATTTTAATGTTAACCAGAAAACTTTTACATCAAACATTTAGACTGACCCCCAACTTCTTAGACAAGTTAATCTGGTCAATATAATCGATCGATACTTGAAGAAAATGTTTTTCTGACCATCTTTAAAAATTGTTTTGTTGTTTTTGTTGTTATTTTTTCAAAGTAGGCAAAAATATTTCTAAGAATGTTAGCTTTAAAAAAAAACATTGAAGAGCAAACATTGTTACTAAATCATGTAAGTGCAGAGCTAATGAAACTAGATCAAAGACCAAAAGAATTGAGATCACTGCGGCATCATAGAAAATTAGATACTTTGACCAAAATGGGATCTGAGCAAACACGAGATGAAACCCTTATGAAGTTGGCAAAATCAAGTCAACCAGCAAGTTCCAGTCAAAAGCCAGCTGGTACAAGACGCACCCAAGCGTCAATAAAAGTGACCCAATCAAACGTTTTAATAGAGAAGACTGCGACAAAGACAACCTACTGAAACACCACATGCACGCATTTTCAAAATAGGAGAAACAAGTGTGTACGGTTGTGGTGAAAGATACTCCGTATGCAATAGCAAGAAAGAATTTTGGCCTGGAACCACACCTCTTCATAGCTAACTATATGGGGTCCCTGATAGAGCTGAAGAAAACAAAGGAATTCCTTCACCAACTGGAGATTCAAAAATGAAGACAATTTGAGGGGGAACGAAGGAGAAGGGGAAGAAGAAGAAGAAGAAGAAGAAGAAGAAGAAGAAGAAGAAGAAGAAGAAGAAGAAGAAGAAGAAGAAGAAGAAGAAGAAGAAGAAGAAGAAGAAGAAGAAGAAGAAGAAGAAGAAGAAGAAGAAGAAGAAGAAGAAGAAGAGGAGGAGGAGGAGGAGGAGGAGAAGGAAGAAAAAGAAGAGGAGAAAAGAAGAAGAGGAAGAAGAAGAAGAAGAAGAAGAAGAAGAAGAAGAAGAAGAAGAAGAAGAAGAAGAAGAAGAAGAAGAAGAAGAAGAAGAAGAAGAAGAAGAAGAAGAAGAGGAAGAAGAAGAAGAAGAACAACAACAGCAACAACGAGGAGGAGGAGGAGGAGGAGGAGGAGGAGGAGGAGGAGGAGGATGAAAAAGAAGAGAAGGAGGAGGAGGAGGAGGAGAAAAGAAGAATAAGAATAAGATAAAGAAGAAGAAGAAGAAGAAGAAGAAGAAGAAGAAGAAGAAGAAGAAGAAGAAGAAGAAGAAGAAGAAGAAGAAGAAGAAGAAGAAGAAGAATCAATTTGATGTGTTCCCGTGGTTTAATAAAGGACAGAGTACGCTCCACTTGCCCTCCAGTCTTCTTCTTTCACTTCCCTGTCCTGGGAGTCAATAGAGGAGAGTTTATTTCCACCGTAAAGTTAGAAAACATCTTTTTTCATCTTCTCCGCCAGAATAATCTATCTGCATATTGATTGATATATAAAGTTTTGTCATTAATCCCAACAAGTCTTAAATGTCATTTTAAAATCTCATATCCGAGAATTCTCAGATTTAACATTAACAATATTTAAAAAAACACGAGGGCTGTCTTATCCAATCAATATAATTAAACTGGTGAGGCCAAAATTGGAAGAAAAAAAGTGTTTTTCATTTCAGAGTACGGCAGTTTCGTTGTGAAGTCTTGATGTGTTGTTATCATCAGTTTGGAAGCTATCCAAGTGTAAGATTCGCCAAACGCTTGATTTTTGCCGATTCAATAGTTGTCAGATTATTTAAACAATACCCCCGTATGGATGCTATGCTTTTAGGTAAAATACTCACAACATCCGCCAGCACCTACACACAAAATTATGTGTAGCCTTAACGTTTATAGTCTGATTGATTGAATTTAGTGAGAACTAATAGGCCAGCAGGCTGTATAAAAACAATAACAAAGAGTCGAGTGACGTCAACTTCATTCCTTCTTATATTATGTGGTTGCCAAAACTGCGACATGGTAGCTAAGAGTTGACGTTTCTATCAGAATGTACATTTAGGCAAGGTGATATTATATTGCTGGTCTATCCTGTCTTCACGGCGATGTAGTGTGGCCCTTTCTCACCTGTTTTTTAGGAATTATTTTGGGGTTTGAAATGGCAAGAATCAATCATAAAATACAGACATTTGTGACCCATCGTTTCTAAACAGTTTCACGTTGAAGTAAACCACGTGAGGATGGGAAATTTAAAAGTTAATGTGAATAGAAATATGAGATTTTTTGAAATTTAAAAAAGCATGAATTTTACATAGCGCAAAGTCCACTAAACGTGCTCAATGCGCTTTACCCGGGGTCCCCTGCCAACAGCAACATTCAACGTGTTGAATAACATATTTAAGCCTGTTAGGCGATACTACAAGTTTTACGACAGATACAACGCTATTAACGGTCATGTACTCATTATACACCTGAGTACGGTGAGAGAATGTGAGTGTAGAGCTAATGACTTAACTATGTGCTGCTCAGAGCGGGATCCGAATGCGAATGTCATATCACTAGACCACTTAGCCGAACATTAAAAAACGTTTTCTATTTTCTTCAATAAGACATAATATTATAATAGATGTTTCCTGTTTTCACTGTGAAATCAACGTTTAGTATGTAGATTACCCTGAAATAATAAGGGATGAAGTGATGAAGGTACTAACCATCTATTGTTTTTAGGAGATTTTTAGAACCCAAGCATCATCCACGCGTCTAACAAAATTAGTCCAGTAGAGTTATGTATAAGGAGTTCCTTATAATGACGGAACGGGGTTTCGCTATCATTGTCACCCACCCGGTCACTGACCACGCTCATTATCGGTTGACTTCTGTAACATGAGACTAAGTACCACTGAGCCACCGACTAAAAAGTAAAAGGAAAAGAAATATAACCTACCTTTGTAAGTCTGACCTTTGAACTTATCCAAAATCATTCAATCTTTCAAAAATGTTCAATAAAATTATGCTTTTCTATCCACATCTTGATCTTTAAAGTAAAAATGTCTATTGATTCACCGACGTGTAAAACAACAAAAGCATCGCTCAGAATGTCCATAGAAATACAAATCCATCTTTTGTTTGCCGTGAGATCTAATCCACAACCACATAAAACTCCCATATTTAAGCCGACAAAACGCCCTTCTTTTTATTTTGGCCGAAAACTTTTATTTCGAAAATCGATGGATTAAGATGACCCTTGACCCTGAACTTGTCAAAACGTCTCAAATATAATTAAGTATCCCTTCAAAATGAAGTTCGTGTTTGAGACATTTAAACAAGTTTGACGTCATTTTAACCATTGATCGATCTACATGAAGTTAAAGTTTCTGTACAAAACAAAAAACAAAAATAGGTGTGTCATTTTGTCATCAAATTAAAAAGGGGGAAATACAATTGCCCCATCTGTGATAATATTGTCAATATTTTTTAAATTGATTATCCCCCATAATATTATTTCGCTCACGCTCATGAGACATTGAAATCGTTAAATCCCTGTTGACATTATGGGCAGATTAATAGATTAATACAATTAATATTATGTTGAAAGATGCTGTGCTTAATAAGCGAATAAGCCAAATTTTGTGCAGTAAAAAGGGTCTCTACAGATATAATACAACTCCATGATATAACGCTTTTATTACATTTTGGCCAGATTACTTTTATCTCATATATCGATACGAAGGGAAAGTTTTCTGGCCAAAATGAGAAATAGCGTTTTGGCATCGCAAGACATTATTATAAACCCCAGGATGCGGAGTTTATCAAAACAATTGGCTGCTCACTACTGTTTGGATGAGATGCAAGCCTCTTGCAAAATACCTACCGCTAGATCTAACAAACGCAACTATCTATTCAATCACTGCTGCGTGGACAGAAGTTTAGAAAATAGAACTGGACTTCTCCCATTCCCGTCATTTAAAATATGTGTGTGATTTATTCTTTTGTCATAATTTATATATAAATACGTTTGCTTAATCTTTTTGTTTGATTGATCAATTAAGGTTTTTAGAACCTATTAGTTGCTCTTAAACGATACGATGCAATACGATACGAATATATGAATGTTTGTTGGGCTTGAAATATCCGTCCAAAGAATGGGATTTTTTCTGACCCCCTTCTCCACCCAGCAGTGAATGGGTAGCTGTGTCTGTTAGATACGACGGAAAGTACTTTGCGATAGACTAGCGTCCTATCCAAAGGATTGCAAGCGATTGCTATTGTTTCACGCTATAGAAACCGGGGTAAACTCCGGCTCCATGGGCCGAATGGCTCTGAAGGACTATTTTTTCACCAGTTGACTCAAAGGATTATTTAGAACATTTGCTTGGGCATTATAATGGTAAACATAATGCTAAATCATTTACGACGTTGGGAATCGCCATCTTGCCACCTTGTTGCCAGATCATTTGCACACACCTACAGATATTATTACCGGACCGATTTTGATCGGTGATGGCTAAGAAGATTCGTTTCGATCTGAGTTAATTCCCACAATGCAGTAGTATAATAATTAAAATATATGAATGCCTGTTCGTAATGGCCTTTACATTTCCGCAAATATTGCGGGTTCTCCACTAGTATAACAAAATAACCAATAACAGCAATAGGTTAGTTTTGTGAATGAATGATATCAAGGGATTACAAGACGTCTTGGCAACATTGTATAATATTTATCTATCTGTCCCAGAGATAGAGATAGATAGATAGATAGATAGATAGATAGATAGATAGATAGATAGATAGAAGATAGATAGATAGATAGATAGATAGATAGATAGATAGATAGATGGATAGTTAGATAGATAGATAGATAGATAGATAGATAGATAGATAGATAGATAGATAGATAGATAGATAGATAGATAGATAGATAGATAGATAGATAGATAGATAGATAGATAGATAGATAAAAAAGATTGATTGATTGATTGATTGATTGATGGATGTTTGGATGAATGGATAGAAAAATAGATAGATAGATAGATAGATAGATAGATAGATAGATAGATAGATAGATAGATAGATAGATATACAGATAGATAGATAGATAGATAGATAGATAGATAGATAGATAGATAGATAGATAGATAGATAGATAGATAGATAGATAGATAGATAGATAGATAGATAGAATATGATTCTCATAAAAGATCTTTGGGTTCTAAACAAGACGAGTTCCAGTTCCACATTCATGAGTTAACGATTACAGACCCAGTTTTTATCGGGGTTAGTCGGATGCAATATCAAGTTAGATCAAGATATTGATCTGTTCTTAACCAGTTATCTGCCGTACTCTAGAAAAACACGTTTTTTAAATTTCAGCCTGAAAACTTGTCTTTCAAATATTGATCTATTTAAATTACCCTCATCTTGACAAAAACTCTTAAACCTGGGGGTTCGCGAAGTCCCAGGTGTGAGAGTTTTTGCCAAGATGAGGGTCATTTAAATCGATCGATATTTGAAGAACGAGTTTTCGGGCCAGATTCTAAAATATGTTTTCTTTAACCAGAGTATGGTTATGATTGAGCGAGCACTGTGACGAGAAAAGATACATACCAGATCGTTCTGACACCAACGCTGGTGGTCTCATGGACGGAGGAGGGGTGTTATAGACTTTTTTCCGTTTTCTTTTTTATCATGATGTATCCTATGCATAGAATTAAACGAATTTGGGTAAATTCCTTGATCCTATGATTCTTATCATGTTTTGAATTAATAATTACTTTTTATTGCTTTAAAACTTGTCTAAAAATATTTTTCACCTGGTACGAGATAAAACTCATGTCAGGTAAACCAACTGCTCAGTTTATATTTGCATTTGACTGTTTATTTTAACTGTGTAAAATGAGTGCATTTTCTATCAACAAAAGAATTTAGAATTGGCCTAAAGGGGATCTAAAATATTGTATTCTCCGTTTTCCCCTTCAGGCTTTAAACATCTTTATATGAAGAAAGAAAATCCGAGTTTTTTACAAATGGACAAAATCAACCTGTCTATAGCGAATTAATTTTATGTACCAGGTTTGAGCTGTATTGGTCTATTAAGGGATTGGGGATGAGGTGTAAAGGGAAGTATGTGTACTTTAGTAGGGATGAATAGAGGGAAGGGGGAGGTTAGAAAGTGTGCACATTGTATTGTGATATACATTTTTATACCTTGCCCCAGCATAATGGACTTCACACAAAACTCACATTTGATTGAGGATCTGAAACAAGGCAGGGCTGGGTATTGTCAGAGCGCAACTGAAGATTCCAAGGAGAAAACGATAGATCCCATTTTAAAAACTAGTTGTGATTGTCCCCTTTGAGTGATTTCAGGGATCTAAACTTTTCCTTTATAAGTAAAACGGCGGGGAAAAAACTATAACCATTAAAGAGTTATGGTTGTAGTTTTTCATGTTCTATTTATAGGGGAAGTTTAGACCCCTGATTATATAAATCAAAGGGAGCAGTCACAGAAATGTCAAAAATGGACAGTTATGATTTTCCCCTGCACTCTTAAACTACAATAAGACACCTAACAGTCGACTTGTAATGTCGTACATTGGCTCCGTATGACTGCTGAGCATTGTCTGGCGCTTTGAGCGTGGTTTAAAATGCGCAAAGAAAATGTTATTGTTGTTGTTTTCTAAATATAATTTTTTTATGACATATAATTCTGGTTTCTCTAACGTCAATAAGACAGCAGCAACAAATGCTTGCTAACTATCCTTTATACAGGATGCTACCAAAGTCCGTCAAATCAAATAGACTCAGCTACCACTTCAGGGTTTACACAGGGGGTACGGAA
Organism: Berghia stephanieae; assembly: GCF_034508935.2. NCBI lineage: Eukaryota > Metazoa > Mollusca > Gastropoda > Nudibranchia > Aeolidiidae > Berghia > Berghia stephanieae. Next base: position 32,426,487 of record NC_088361.1, read on the forward strand.
TAAATAAATAAATAAATCCCAACTCTACCCGGATTCGAAACAGGTCTATCTACAGTGAGTGTTTTGCTCTATTATATTGATCTACATGAATCTCCGAATCAATAATCTGTTGAAACCCCTAAAAGGTTCAATCGCTTTCCACCCCCCCCCCCCCCCCCCCCCCCACCCCCACACCCCCAAAATCACCAAACGATGGCATTGCTCTTTCAACGCAAGATTTTAAGTGCCTTATCATGTCTCACTCTGGAATCCAACGACAGATACCCGTCAATATTTATCCATTAACAGCGGGTATGATTTTTTTTCTTCACATCATAATTTCCTTGCGAGATGTAAATGTTCATATGATTTAGAAGCACTAGGATGTCTGGAGGTGGAGTTCTAAATGGCAGTATCGTTGTTGTTGTTATTATTATTATTATTATTATTATTATTATTATTATTATTATTATTATTATTATTATTATTATTATTGTTGTTGTTGTTGTTGTTATTATATCATTATTATTATCAACATCACCATCATCATCATCATCATCATCATCATCATCATCATCATACTTGTTGAAATGGTGATGATGATGATGATGATGATGATGATGATGATGATGGTGGTGGTGGTGGTGGTGGTGGTGGTGGTGGTGGTGGTGGTGGTGGTGGTTGTTGTGGTGATGGTGATGATGATGATGAGGGTGGTAACAATAATAATAATAATATTAGCCGGGACGAGCTGGAGCTGTAGACAAAGTAAAAGTAAATGTTAAGCTGTCTAAAGATGTGAACCGTGTTGAACAAGATGAATGTAACAGCTTCCAGAGAGAAAAAACAACAACAACAAAGCAAAACAAAACAAAGAAAAGAAAAAACAAATACTTCACCATTAATGTTTTGGACTCAAAGTCAGTCTGTAGCCAAAAGCTGAAAAAAACCCTCAATAAACATGACACTTCAATGTGTAAATTTTAAAGAGACTGTGGGCAATTATTACCATATTTTATGGTTTTGATCGGCTAAAGAAAATGTCTTGAGCTATTAATTTTACTTGTACTTTTACATAGTATTTGTGTTTCCTTTTTCATGTGGTTATATTCAGTTTAACTACAGAAGTATTCGTTTTCACCAAGATAGCATTAGCGGCGACGCCACTCTGGATTCTTAGTGAAAACGTTAGGTACGTAAGGTTGATGCTAGGTTAGAACACAGCCGAACTTTACCAGCAAAGGGATACTCAAACCATAACATCGAAAGATCTATAAAAACATCTTGTCTGGAATTCGAATAGAAGATCAAATAGAGTGTTATATGTCTTCCTTTATTTTTATATTATTGCTGTATCCCTTCGTCCCTACTGGTTTTCCTGTTGATGTGTAGATGGTGTTGGTTGCTTTATTTTGAACGTACAGTTTGGTCTTTCGATGAGATGAGATAAATGCTTTATGGTTTCTTTTCTTGTTGTCTTTACTGTTATTGGCTTCAAATCCAGTCACTTTTATATACATGCACTTCCCATCAATAAAAAGATTTGTCAATCTTCTTTTATTTAGAAATCATCACTGTAGTCATTCGTTTTTTACTGCCTTTTCATTGATTTCTGGGTAGTGTTTGGTGGTTTTATTTATTTATTTCGGACCTTCTTGAATGTTGACTGAGTAGTAAATTTATGGTGTCTTCTTCTTCTTCTTCATCATCATCATCATCTATCACTACTACTACTACTACTACTACTACTACTACTACTACTACTACTACTACTACTACTACTACTACTACTACCACCACCACCACCACCACCACCACCACTTATACACTTATTCCCTTCAACATTGCTCAGATTTCTTAATACCATCAGGATGGTTGTACGCAATCTTGAATGGTGAATCTATGGCTGATATAGCACCACAAGCCATCAGGATGGTTGTACGCAATCTTGAATGGCGAATCTATGGCTGATATAGCACCACAAGCCATCAACCAATGAAGGCTGGCGTTACCCACAACTGTGAACTCTGCCCAATCTTTTCTGCCTGTCGATCATTGTTTCATGGTTTGTGACTTGATACAAATACCAGATGGAGGACACAATCGACCCTAGTTTCCGTTCTATATAGTTCTATATTCTATGTTATTCTTATTCTCATTATTATCATTGTTTTCATTATTATTATTATTATTATTATTATTATTATTAATTATTATTATTATTATTATTATTATTATTATTATTATTATTATTAATTTTTATTATTATTATTATTATTATTATTATTATTATTATTATTATTATTATTATTATTATTATTATTATTATTATTATTATTATATATTATTATTATCACCATTATTATTATTATTATTATTATTATTATTATTATTATTATTATTATTATTTATTATTATTATTATATTATCATTATTATTATTATTACTATTATTATTTTTACTATTGTTGTTGTTGTTGTTGTTGTTCTTGTTGTTGCTATTGTTGTTGTTGTTGGGTTTCGTGTTTATTATATTTGTTTTTTTTGTGTGTGGTTTTGTTTGTTGGTTTGTTGTTGTTTTTTTTTTTGTGTGTGTTTGTTTGTTTTTTGTTGTTGTTGTTTTTTTTTTTTTTATTATACTTAATCCATGTCTCATATTTCTTACCACCAATTCTATTTCCAGCATCCAACTCGTCCCTACACCATACCATTTTTTAGGCGGTGGTTTACACATATTATCCATTTTCCGCATCCGATAAGACGACAGCCAAGCAAACAGACGGTCATATCAAGATCAGCTACCAAACATACGGATGTAAATATTGGTCTCCTTAGCCCAGATAATAATAAGGCAACAGGCCCATATTTCATGGACGGGTGCTCAATAATGTCAACACTGACCAGCAATATATCGGCGCTTTTTGGGTTTGTTTGTTTTATTTTTTTTCTTTTTGTCTCCTTTAGGGAGGATATAAGTCGGATGTTATCAACAAAGGGTAACAACTTTAACGCAAGGAAATATTATTCGTCTCCCACTACTAACGTATATCTTGCGCGTCTCCCTCTCGGCGAAGGATCACAATCAGGGCAAAATTAAATGCCCGCTTCAAATGACATGGATAGATTGCTAGGTAAAATAAAATAAATCAATAAATATAAGAGGTAATCATTTAGAGCAATAAGGCCCAATAGCAATAAGCTGGAGTTTATTCAATTTCAACACGGTTAATAAACGGACAGCTACCCAATCAGTACTGGGTGGTGATCAGGGTTAAAAATACCACAAGCTTGACTGCCGGTTCCTTTGTTTCTGAAATCATTTCTCTCCCAACTGAGCCATAGAGCCCCTAAACTAAGAAGACTGGATGGGGGGGGGGGGGGGGGGCGTCCTTGGCCCACTAGACGAAGAAGGAAGAGGAGGAACAGGAGGAGGAGCATGTTGAGGAGAATGATAAAGAGCAGAAGGAGAAAGAGGAGGTGGAAAAGAGAGAGGAAGAGGGAGAGCAGAAGGATGATGATGATGATGATGATGATGATGATGATGATGATGATCATGATCATGATGATGATCATGATCCTGATCATGATGATCATCATGATGATGATGGTGAGGAGGAGGAGGAGGAGGGGGAGGAGGAGGAGAAATCCGTGTCTATTTCAAGGCTGGTTCTCTTAAATCTGTCCAGCTGATAGACATCCGTCTTTTTTCGATACCAGATTTAAAGATTTTCTTTTTTTATTATCATTATGGTGATCACTCTCATCCATGGGCCTTAGATCGGTATCAGCCAATCAGATGCCATGATGTATTAACCTTTTGCATGCGGGATTCGAACTTCACCCTAGCCTGACATTCAGATAGATAGATAGATAGATAGATAGATAGATAGATAGATAGATAGATATGAAGAGAGAGATATAGATAGATAGATGGATTATAAGATTGAAACTTAGGTAGATATATTCATATAGATATAGACAGATAGATAGACACACAGATAGATGGTTAGGTAGATATATATATATATATATATATATATATATATATATATATATATATATATATATATATATATATATATATATAGACAGATAGACAGACAGACAGACAGATAGATAGATAGATAGATAGATAGATAGATAGATAGATAGATAGATAGA
>NC_088361.1:32433125-32470625 GCF_034508935.2 Berghia stephanieae
TAATAATAATAATAATAATAATAATAATAATAATAATAATAATAATAATAATAATAATAATAACAAAACACTAGTAATACACTGTGTGAGTCAGGCTTTTTTAAAAAGAGATAAGACTTCATAATATTATACCTACCAGTACAACGAGGTATGAATCTTTCTCTCCGTCCACAGAAAGTGAACGATCTTGAACGGAAAAAAATATTGTTTCTATTAATACACACAGACACAAGATGTGTAATAATATTATTGTCTTATTCCTTCTCGCTCAACACACATCCGATGTTTGACGCGAAAATGTAGAACACCCGCAAACGAAATGTTGAGTCTGCTCATAATAACTTCACTCAATAATTGTAACAACAAATCCGTGAGTTATTTCAAGAGAGATATTTCACCTCGACAGAAAACTAGACTTATCAGAACTTGTCAGATTAACCGATTAAAAAAATACAAGGATATCGTTTTTAATCGTTCTAAATTATTTTGTTCACGAGTTAAAAATACCCTCTCCCGACGTGCCCTTATTTGCAGGTCTGATAGCCCAATTCCTTATGGGCTCATTGTTGTAATGGAAATCTCAAAAAATGACGCAAAATTATTTGTCCATAACAACAATGTTAAGCTAGGTCCATAAGTGGGTTCGGATGTCAGACCTGCATATATGTGCACGTCGCCCTCTCGTAAAATATCATATGAACGAGTATTTCATTTCTCATAAGATATTTTACCTGTCTGACGCTGATGAGAACCACTTGTTTGCCTAAATAAGTTTAAATCGTAAGTTAGCAATTAACCTATCTATATCCTTGAAAACAGTTATCACTCCTTGTTAACAGTATAAATCGACGTAAAGACGGTACACGCAAATAAGAAACGCAGCTATTACCTAATTCTGGACAGTATGCAATCCTGTCAATAAATAATGTTCATTAGTTATGGCTCTCGAATAATCACAAATATTATAATTGTAATAATCACACAAACTTGTTTTTAATGTTTTTAAGGGTTTTACGGCGCTTGCAACACATTTAGGTTATATCAGCGCCAGTAAAAAGGAAGAAAATGGGATAGTAAAAAGTTCTAGAATTACAATTAAAGCACCCAAGAAAAAGTAAGACAAAGGGGAACTGGGAACAAATAGGGATCAGATGTAGATTCCAAGAGCATACATCCAATGTACTTAGTTTGAAATCACCTACAAGTCTCATCCAGACACAAGCACAGAATCCAACAAAGAGGAACACACTCAAATGCTTACATTATACATTCAAAATAAAAATAATAATACATAACAGAGAGATGATTTACAAAGAAAAAAATATCATCTCCCAAAACAATAACTATGCATTTGACTGTTTCCCTCCCAGCCAGGACTCCGACTGGGGCCAGGACAAAACCAAGTAATCTCATTCCAAGACAAAGGCAGAAAGCATGTTGGAAAACAGATATAAGGGTATAGAAGACACAGTATGTACCTCCCTGCCCGCTATGGGAGGTCAGGATCCCCACCCAGTATCACACAAACTTATGAATATCATCAACTACTTTTAGACAATTGAATTGAATTTGGTTAAACCACCCATCCCTATGGATGGCAAAAATAAAAAAAATAGATAAAATAATTTTTAAAATAAATAAATAAACAAACCAAAAAAAAAAAAAACAAAGAAAACAACAACAACAACAAACAGATGTGCGCGATCAACCGCAAATATCAATGGGTAAAGAAGCAGAGGTCGAGATCATATCAACTTTAAATATCTTTGTAACTCACCGATTATAAGATGAAGAAATCACGATATTGGGCAACATGTGTTCGTGTTCAATCCACAATAAAGATGGTAATAAAATCGAAGGACTTGATATCACGAAAAGCGACGTAAAGCCTGATCAGAGTTAGCCATCCTGCCGTGTGCCTTTGTTGCGTTGTTAGTATCTCCCCTCTTTCCCTTCCACACCAACAACACCACATGCACCGCAAGCGTCACATCGCATCACTCGTGCACGGAACTTTCTTCTACGTCTTTCAACCAGGGCTGGGCGGGTACCCGGGTACCCGCGAGTACCCGCGGGTAATAAAGTTAAACCGGGTACTCGGGTAAAAGGGGCGGGTAACGGGTACCCGATACAACAAATGGAAACCGAACTGAGAGTGATAATTTTGGCGGTTTTAATATTTTTGAACAAAAATTGGAAATAATATAATTTTATTTACATATTTACATTTACATGAAATTTTTTCAAAAGATTTTCCTACTGTATTGTTCAATTACATTGATTTTTTTGTTTTATTTGTTAACACACATTTGATTCAATTTTGGAATCAATAGGTTAAGACTATATTAATATTATATTAGTTCTTATCTTTTAAAGGAATCTCAGGTATTTTTATTTTATCTATTATTTTTTTTTTCATTGTAGTTAATTATCTTTGTTTCTTACTTCAGTTTCGCTTCATTTGTTGTAACAAATAATAAATTAATTTAAAAAATAAAAAAGACCCCCCCCCCCCCCCCCCCACAAAAAAAATTTTTTGGGACAAAAGTCACTCCTGCCACGGGTACCCGCGGGTACCCGGGTAATCAGACCACTACCCGGGTATTACCCGGGTAATGATTTGGGCGGGTAATCCCAGCACTACTTTCAACACAAGACGTGTTTCCTCTTGCCGGGTCTTCATTTATATATTTTACCAGATTGAATTTCTTTCAACCCATTGATTTTTCGCATTATTTTATGGTGTAAACTGCATACAAACTATCCATTTTCGACCGAATGGCATTGCTGTCTCTTCCAGATTGGTTAAAAAGCCAGTATCTTATCTTAATCTGTAGGAGTTTAACGATTTATTGCGTAAGTACATAGCCTAACACAAAATGTCTTTTGAATTATTGAATGACTACAATCACGAGGATAGATCGAGGGGGAAATATAGTCCACTCATAATATCCCCGTCAGACAGCTTTGGTTCACAAATTAAAAGCATTTATTTTTAATTGAGTTCTTGTATAGCTAGCGCTTTTGAGTGGGCTCAAATGTCTGAGGTCAACAGCAACAGAGCATGTAGAACGATAGACAGGGAGACAGACATCAAACTTCGTACTCATTTTACACCTGAGTAGGAAGAGAGAATGTGAGTGAGGATCTCAATTTTTTAAAAGGCTACAAAATCCGGCTCTTATGTGAACAGACCAAACAAAGTCAGATACAAAGACCTCTGGATTGCGTAGAATAGTCGGAAACTAACATATTGTTATCGTCACCAATAAAAAAAAATAATTGAGAGAGCTTTTCATTTTTGATGAAAAACTCGACAAAGAATTATAGAGACACGTATCCTGCTTATATTGCCACTGACTTTTTAAAAAATGTAAAACATCGGTTAAAAATATGCGACTTATAATGCATAACAGGCATTTTTCTTTTCTTTCTTTTTTTTTCTCCTTTTTAAAAAAATTAATTTATTTATTTATATATTTTTGCATATAGATTCTGCGCGCTTGGCTAAGAAACTCAACATTGGCATCCGGAAATATATCGGATCAACACACAAAACTATATGCAACCTTAAACGGTTATAGATAGAATGAAGTTGACGTCACTCAGGTCTTTGTTATTGTTTTTTGCCATCAGCGTTTATGAGTAATTCTCACTAAACTATATTAACCAGACTACAAACGTTTAAGGTTACACATAGTTTTGTGTGTTGGTCCGTTATACTTCCGGATGGCAATGTTGTGAGCTTCTTAGCCAAGCGCATACTATCGATAGTCTGGTTTAGGGCTTACCAACACCGGAGACTGACTCCGACGACCCGGCACTGCCGTTCTCTACAGTCTTCTGGATAAAGACGTCGGGCATGGACAAAATACTAAGAATAAAGAGAAGAGCCGCTAGACCTACCCATACCAAGCACCCGACGTCGTTCTTTTTCGAGCTTAGTATGGGTAGGTCTAGCGGCTCTTCTCTTTATTCTTAGTATTTTGTCCGTGCCCGGTGTCTTTATCATTGTTGTTGTTTCTGTTGTTATTGTATGGTATTAAATTTGTTTTACTTAAGGGTTTAATTTTGTTTCAAATAAATAGGAGAACCGACAAATTGACTGAAAAGGCAAAAAGAAAAAAAATATGCATTAAAATATACAAAATAAAAAACAAAAAAGAAACAAAAGAAAAACAATGGAAATGAGAGAATGAAACGATGTGAAATGTCAACTCAGGCGAGCCCTTCAATGACAAACACTTTTTTGTCTGGTTTTAGTATCTATCTATCTATATATCTATCTATCTATCTATCTATCTATCTATCTATCTATCTATCTATCTATCTATCTATCTATCTATCTATCTATCTATCTATCTATCTATCTATCTATCTATTTATCTATCTATCTATCTATCTATATATCTATCTATCTATATGTATAACTACGGTTGACGGGAATTAGCTGGTATCACGTAGAGTGCTCGACAGTTTCTAGGAGCGAATTATTTATTTATCTCTCTTTCTGTTTAGTGTGGTGTGTTGGTGTTGAGAAATCTTCAACACGTGCTTGCACAGGAGAAAATGATTACTGTCCAATACACATTGCACAACCCAATGAAACAACCACTATCCCAGACAACCCCAACACCATGCCACACTCGGCTCGCATACCCACACATCCACAAATGCACACGAACACATGCGCAACAAACTTACATCCGGAAACAACATTGGCGCCAACTGAAACTACCACACAGAATACCTCCCTGAAGATTACATCACGGATGAAACAACGTTGTGGGAGGATATAACAGAATGAGGTGAGAAAAAATAAATATATATCCATCTACCTATCTATCTATCTATCTATCTATCTATCTATCTATCTATCTATCTATCTATCTATCTATCTATCTATCTATCTATCTATCTATCTATCTATCTATCTATCTTTCTTTCGATCTATCTATCTATCTATCTATCTATCTATCTATCTATCTATCTATCTATCTATCTATCTATCTATCTATCTATCTATCTATCTATCTATCTATCTATCTATCTGTCTGTCTGTCTGTCTGTCTATCTATATGCCTGCCCCTGTGTTTAGTTGTAAATCAATCTATATCTCTTTAACTTCTGAACATCTATTTGTATTTGTCTCGGTAATTCCTTAACTTCATTAATCACGTCGTTCTTTTGTCCGCCATCCAGGGTGAATTATATTTCACTATTTCTACTTTGGCGGTAGCAGGTTCAGATCCAACTATCATTACAATTTCTACTTCTTCTCTATAAAATGGTTGGCCTACCTACATTCTACACTACACTACATTACTCTAACACAACACATTTTCTTACTTGAAACTTTTATTTTACACCATCTATGAAGATGAGCCCCAGCTTGTCAACTAAACGGATTTTTAAGCTGAACTGAGACTTATCGAAACGGTTCATTCTTAGGAATAAAGAAGTCTCGTGTTTTAAGGCTTTGTTATAAACTCAATATATTTTAACCCATCAATATCATATTATCATATTATTAGTAAAACGTTTTCTGGTTAAAATAGAAATACTGCCTTTTGTCAGATTACGACGCCATATTGTATTCCTGATAAATACTGAACATCTGTCCATTCAAAGGTTATCTCTTTCAAGAATCGCTTGACATGAAATTTGTTATTCCATCAGAAAGGTAACGTACCTGTTTCTAAATGTCACAGAATGTCTTATGTTTGGAGTATACGAGATTCTAAAGCCTGATAATAATATACCTAGTGCACAGCAATGAAATTTGAAGACAGTGAGATATGCTTTTAATGTGTACCGACGTATACATATTTGCAGATCAGATAACCCAAATTATTATGGGCTCATTGTTGTAATAGAAATACTACCAAACCAATGCAAAATATTTCCATTATAATAATGTTAAATCGAGCTCATAATAGTATTTGAATATCAGATCTTCAAATATATGCACGTCGGTATGTGCTCTTTAAAAAATTATTTAAAATGATTCATCGAATTTCAAAGGGTCACAACTCTGTAAGCAATAAAGATGCACACCTGAAATACTAATCAAATTTAAAGAATTTTCATTAGGATTTATTTACAGGCAGACCCATTACGTAATCTCAAAAAGATCGTTTTAGTTTCTTATTTGTCTGTTTGTTTATGTGTTTGTTTGTTTGTTTGTTTGTTCAAGAGTAATGAACCATTAAAAACAAATAATTTACATTATTGAGAGTCTTGAAAGTTCCGTTGGTAGATCACTCGTTTCTCACGCAAGGGACTGAGATCGATCCTGGGTGCAGTCGAGAATTTAACTGACCTCCCTGTCCACCCGACCCAGTGATTCGGTAGCTGGGGCTGTTAGATCTGGCGGATAGACTAGCGTCTTATCTAAAGGGTAGTAAGCAATTTCTATTGTCCATTTCACGCTATAGAACCCGAGATAAACGCTGGCTCCATGGGCCTTATGGCTCTGAAGGACTGCTTGACACATTATTCATCCCTATACACCAAATAGTAGTCAAGTTAATAGAGGTTTGTTTGTTTTTTTGGATTAAAATAACCCGTATAATCAAAAGGAAAATAAATCCCCTCATGAGTGAATCTTGAGGATTCTCGTGCGGAACTGTAGGGCTTACCTCATTACTTATTTACATAGGTCTGTGTATAACTATCTGCGGATCAGTTATTTATTCATTTATCTTATATTTGTTTTCTTAAAGAGTGATTTTTATTTTTATTTTATTTATTCAATCTATCATCTATGCATCTATTAAAAGACGACTATAATAATGTATGTCTTTGTGTATCCACTTAACTTACAATTTATTTATTTATCTAATCTACGATTTTCTGTCAAAATCACCATCTATCGATTCATCTATTTAAACAACGGGTTATTTCATGAAGTAATGTTTTATCTAGTTAAGGAGTCTACAAACTATTTGTATATTTATATATCTATCTTGGTTTGTTGACTTTTATCTTTTTGAATACAGTTTATTTCCTTATTCAATGTTATCACACACAAAGTACATCATTCTTTTGTATGTTTTATTTCGTTTCCTTGTTTCTTTCATTTCTTTTTTTTTTTCGTTTTGAATAGTTGTTGCTTTTGTTGTTGTTGTCACTGTAGTTGTGTTGTTTTCTAATCCTTTTTTGTTTTGTTTGTGTGATTGTTTTTGTTTTGTTTTATTGGGTATTTTTTTCTTTTATTGTTGTTCTAATTTTTTTTTTGTATCTTGTTTGGGTTTTTTAGGGTTGGAGGGTTTTTGGGATTTGTTTTGTGTGTGTGTGTGTGTGTGTCTGTGTGTGTGTGTGTTTGTTTTTTGTTTGTGTGTTTGTTTTGTTTGGTTGGTTGTTTTTTTTTTGTTCTTTTTTCCGTGCTTTTTTTTTGTAGATATTTCTTTTTTTATTTACTTTCATTATTTTAATTAATTAATTAATTAATTCTGTGTGTGTGCGTGCGTGCGTGCGTGTGTGTGTGTGTGTGTGTGTGATTTTCTATGAAAAAGGCGGGGGGGGGGGGGTAGAAATTGTTATCCATTAAATTTTTTTAAAATATATATAAAATTCCGTTTATTCATCCCCATGAGGAAATTTGTCTTTAGGGTCTATTCCAAGGGTAGACTGGAATCACCCAGGCGTCAGCCGCAGAGCAGTGCCGCAAGGTGAGCTAGGGCGAGGTGACTTGCTCAAGGCCACACAGCGCAGCGGCGGGTGATCGAACTCGGTATCTTTTGGGTACGAAGCAAAGACCGTAACGCTGAGCCACCTCGCAAAGTCCCAGGTTTGAGAACGTTTGCCAAGATGAGGTTCATTTAAATCGATCGATATTTGAAGATTATATGCCACTCGGCTTTCCAAGCGGCATCACTCTTAACGTTACTGCTCTCTTTGAGAAAACATATGCATTTAAAACCGAATAAAATATGGGAGAATTTACGATCTCAATCGATTGATTTTTGTCAAATTCTCTTCCCACGCTTGTTTCTGCACAGTTCCATCCACTTATATTCGTGGGGCTCGTGTTTGTTAGGTCTAGCATTGCCAGTGTAAACAAACCTCAGAGAGCTCGGCACGCGCCTTAGGCCTAGTTTGTCATAAATTGGCAAAACACGTTTTCTTCTATTTTGACAAGGAAACGTTTACTTCATATTATTACATAATCGATATTGTAAGCTGACTTCCAACTTGCAAAAATTCTTTAAAATCTTAGACCTGAAGAATTCTGTACATCTAACTCTCCTAATTAAGACATTTTGACAACATTTGAGTCATCCTGTATTTATATTCTGTATAGAATAAAATTTTTCTGGCCCATGTAGGCTGTTTTGTCATTTTACAACGGTATCAGCAACATTGGCACGAATAGTTCTGCCAAACTTTGAAAAACCATATTAATTTGTTAAATATTTGGCTAGAAAACTCGCCCTTCATATATCGATAGATTAAAATGACCTTCATCTTGTCAAATACTCTCAAACATGGAACTTCCCGGTTTGTGAGTTTTATACAAAATGAGGGTCTTTTAGTCTTACGATATTTGAAGGATGAGTTTTCTGGCAAAAACTTTCAAAGGGTATTTTTTCATAGTACGGCAGAATAGTTAATGATTGGATGAGTCGTTGATAAGACTGTGACTGTGAAGTCCACTTGTGTTCTTGGCTACATTATAACCATCCACTTGGTATGGCGATAAGGGAAGTGTTGATGACTTCAGTTCTCAATCAGGGAATGGGAGACTGGGGCCTCACTGGTGTAGATGTTTTATTTATTGATATAATTTAGTTCTGCTTACGGCACAAACTAATTCACGATAATCAAGCCACCGGACAATATAAATACACACACTTGAAGAATGTCCTTTAGGCTTTCAATACCAGGAGAGTGCTAGCTAGCCCAGATTATAGTTTTTTATTCTTTTTATTTTCTTTGTGAAATTTAGGTGAAAAATGTTCTCTGACTGAATAAAATTAGAGAGTAAGAAGAAGAGGAGGAGGAGGAGGAGGAGGAAGAAAAAGAAGAAGAAGAAGAAGAAGAAGAAGAAGAAGAAGAAGAAGAAGAAGAAGAAGAAGAAGAAGAAGAAGAAGAAGAAGAAGAAGAAGAAGAAGAGAAAGAAGAATGACGAGGAGGAGGAGGAAGAGGAGGAGGATGAGAAGAAGAAGGAAGAGGAGGAGGAGGAGGAGAAGAAGAAGAAGAAGAAGAAGAGAATGAGTAGGAGTCGAGGAGGAGGAGGAGGAATAAGAATGAATAACTTCTTAGCGCCCTAATTCCATACATGTTAGACTAATAAATTCCACAGTAATAAGATATATTATGTGGTGCCAAGATTGTGAAAATGCAATAAATTTCTTCTTTTATTTATTCCTCATAATTGCCGCACTCTTGTGTGCACAGTGTATTGTTAAGTCAAAAAGAACCGTTCAATTTCATTTTTAAGTGTCCATGCAGATCATTTGCTTTAAATCTATTAATATTATGGGAAGTTGTAAAATTATTGACACCATACGATTTTGAGCCAAAGTGGTGAACGTACCTAGGTTTTGTGTTTTTATTTTCTGAAAAATAAACCACTGTTTAAAAGATGTGTAGATACCTATATCAATACGTTTCACAATAATTATATATCACACTTCGTTGTTTTGTCATCCTTCGTCCGCTTCAGGGTGCCTCAGTTACTCCCAAACAGGTCATTGGGAATAAAATCAGTATCCATTGATTTTATTACAAGACGAGACACCAATAAATCCTATTAGCAACCTGTCCAAGTGTCTAAACTCAGGCGACGTCTAAAACCTCCCTCACGCGCCCTCAGCAAATGGGGTTATAGATTAGATTAATGTGTTTAAAGGCGTTTGAGATACAGTACTCGCTGGGTTCTATAGCACGCCGAAATCCGACACACTGGAACTGGGAGACCAAATTGTATCTATAAAATAGGTCGTTGCCTCCCGTGAGCATCGGATTTCGCGCGCTTGGATTCAATCATGGTTTATGGCTTCTCCCGAGAGCGTGCTAGAATAGTGTATTTGCAGATCATAATATCAGTATCAGCGCCCAGGAAAAGGAACACATGACACACAAGAGATCATTGAGTAGGATGAGAGTCGATCAGTACTACGTCACTTTTGGGTTTTAAGTTTTCTTTCAGGCTCGTGGAGCCGGGGCTTATCCTTATTTCTGCAGCGTGAAATGGATAGTTGTAAATGATTGCTACCATTATGATAAGACGCTGGTCTATAGCAGGGTACTTTTCGCTAGACTTAACAGAACCAGTTGTGGAATAGACAAAGGAGTTTTACATAAAATCTGGACTGCACCCGGGTCGACATTGGACTCTCCGCTTGTGACGCGAGTGCTCTACCACTCAACTATCACTATCAGGACTGCCATTGGATAGGAATCTAGGAAAAGACAAGGCCAATAGATACAGGATGAGGACAGGAAATAAGTAAGTCTCTAAAGGTGCTATCACTTACAACTATTATTTCCTTGTGTGCTTCGTCTGATTGTTTTCTTGTTTGTTTTCACTGGTTTATGGCACTTGAGACACTTTTAGATAATCTCAGCGTCAGTTAAATTAATATGACGTTTCTTAACTTACAAGCGTCCTATTCTGAGTCTACCTAAGTTTCATCCATATTATGCTAGACTAGCAACTGAAACTCATTCAGAGCTAAACAAAAAAAAAAAAAAAGGAAAGTAGTTCTTTAGAACCATGAGACCCATGGAGTCGGAGATCATCCCCGTTTCTACAGCGTGAAACGGACAATAGGAATGGATTAATATCCTTTGGACAGGACGCTAGTCTATCGCAGAGTACTTTCAGTCAGTTCTGATAGAACCAGCTACTCAGTGACATTGTTCATTGTCTACCTGTATCCCAACCCCTATCCTCCTATCTAGTGGTCACAGGACCACACAAACCAATACTGCAAAGTCCGGACCTCTTTTGTCTCTGATAGATTGGTGCCACACTACTAGAGCATTTAACCCCGCCCACTCTCGATTCTTCAACTGTCATGATGAAATTTACTCATGAGATTTTGTTTGATTGATTTCTTGAATTTGCCACTTTTTGAGGTCGAAAATTTATTACGACTTTTATATAGAATTAATTACGTTTCTTGGGAAAAGTTGCAATTATCCGGAGTAGACTGTATAAACAAGGGGAGGGGTGGGGGGGGGGGGGGGGGGGGGGGGGAGGCACTCATAGCTGTGCATTTTTTCAACAAGCTGTCTTAAATATTGGGATGATTTCTATGAAAACAAACCACCATGTTTAGGCTTTGATTTTCAACTTACATGCTATCAGTGAGACGATGGGAGGTAACCAAGCAGCTGATTCAAAGCAACTGTATATTATAAGCAAGTCGATAATTCGTAACCCCCAGAATCACCCAACCTAGTGGTCCTTCGGTGACATTAGGCCCACGGGGCTGGACAAAGTACTTTCTACTAGATATAATAGATGAAGCTTCCCAATCACTGCTAGGGGGACACAAATTATTTAGAGGGATAGAGGTAAAAATCCCACATAGCTACTACAAATATAACATTAGACCCAGCCACCCAATAAAAATTGATAGACAAAGAGTACAGAAAAAAAAAATTACTTCAGGCAGTTGTGCCAGGTCCATTTGCATGAGTCTTTGCATGAGTCAAGTTTTAAGTATTTTACCAATGAAGGACCCAGTCTGTTCAAGATATTTGGAAATTGTTCCCTGTTTAATGGAGTTGAGAACAAGCAATCAGAGGAGAATAGTCATCATTGTTATCGATAGAGAAGCTTAACAATTGACTATGTATTGAGGCTCTGTGGTCTTGTCGTATGACACTCACTTTCGGATCGTAAGGTCCTGAGTTCAAGCCTTGCTCTGAACATAGTTGAGTCCTTGGAAAAGGCTCTTTACTCATGTTTTCTCACTGTACTCAGGCATACAATGGCAGTTAACAGTGTTGTCTCTGTCCAAAGAATTGTAATATTGCCTAACAGGTGTCATGTCACGTCCTACATGTTAAGTGTTGCTGTTGGCCAGGGACCTCTTGTAAAGCGCTTTAGCACATTTAGTGGATATTGCAATAAATAAAAGCTCAAGTTTTATCAGTTCTCATGAGTGCAACTAAATGGCCTACTTTAGCAAAATTGTAAACAGCAGATGGGAAGTTTGTGGAATCAACTCGGCAAATCATTATGCACATGACACGTCTGAGGGCCAAGTGAATCATTGTATGGATCATTGTATAATTTAAATATTATCGGAGTCACTAGAAGGTTTACATCCAATCAAAATGCAGTTAATTTTAATGACGCTATTATTAGTTTTCCAAAAGATATTTTCTGTGTGTAACAGGAGATTTCCCCCATATTATGGAGCAGCGTGTCTCAGCGGTACGGTCCTTGCTTTGTACCCAAAAAGTACCGAGTTCAACTACCTGCCTCGTTGTGTGGCCTTGAGCAAGTCATCTCACCCTAGCACACTTTGCGCGCTGCACTGCGGCTGATGCCTGGGTTATTCCAGTCTTCTCTTGGAATAGACCTTAAAGACAAATTTCCCCTTGGGGATGAATAAAGGGAATTTAAAATTATTTATTATTTAATTATTTATTAATCAGCTAATCCTTTGACATAGGAGACATGATACATTGTGTTTCTTAAACTTAGGTGATCACAGGCAGTTGCTTTTAAATCAATCACAGCAAGATGAACAAAAAACCAATAAAAATCCAAATCTATTCCATCATCCCTTCAAATTCCACACAGTCCAGACAAAGGTATGGAAGATGCAAAGTCTTCTGTGAAAAGCGGCCAATATGGAGGTCTTTCAATTTAAAATCTGAAAAAAAGTTTTGAAAGAAGGAGAAAAAAATGCTAAATTATTATTTTAATATTTCGACACTCTATTCCTGACAAGAACAAGCACTTATTAGTGACATGTGCTTGATTTGATATTTGATTTTAGTTGTTTTAAAAAAAAAAATTGTTTGATGGTCACTAAAATGAGGGCGAGCTGGCTAAGTTTAGAATGCATTGCACTCTGACCTGAAAAACCTGGGTTCGAGCCCCAAACCTGGCACTTGTTTGCTTTGTTCATTTTTCATGTGAAAGATTATTTACATAGATTCTTGTTTACATCAAACATTTATTCAATTCCTTCTTGGAATCCAAGGAATCTGATGATGCCCCTCAAAAGGACTAAAATTTGTTTTCACTTGATAATAAAGTGACAAAATAGGGACGAGCAAGTACTGGTGTAAGATAAAGATTGATACATGAAATAGTGCCAGACAATGCAGAGAGAAAAATACAATGTTTTGGCATGGTATTTTTTTCTTGTAATTTTCTCTCTGAATTGTCTGGCACTGTTTCATAATACCCTGTCAATAATAAAGAATTCTGTGCCCCTAAAAAATGTAATACTCTTCAATAAAACATAAAAATTTCACCCAAATCTCATATTTTTTACTATAAATTCAATTTTTAATATCCAATGCTTGATATATGACCATTTTGAGGCAATGAGTTAAATATACACTGTTTTTAGTATTATAACTTTTATTATCATTATAATCCTCATTATCATTATCTTAATCAACAGAGACAACTCCAAATTTGTCTCGCAGGAATTTCAGGCATCGCTCAGAGAAATTTCCAAAACCAAAGGAATTTTCTGCGAACAAAATGTGAACCGCACAGATGTGACACAAATGTACGAAAGTGTAAAAACTCACACGAAAGACTCCCAGTCTCAGATTCACCCAGTTGATTATAAAATGCATGATAATTACTTTTAAAAATGTTTTTAGGGAATGGGGAAAGAATACAAAACGAAACCCCTAAAAAAAATCCCAAAGCACTGCATAACAACAGAGAGAAAAAAAAGTATAGTCAAATTTTTAAAATAGAGAAATTAAAGAAAATAGTAGAATCAACAGAGCTGAGCCTTTGTTGAAGATTTCAGCCTGTCCGGAGCAGCCTTATCCAGGACCTTCAGTCTGCTAATCCTTGTGCTGAAATCTTGTCCACTTGATCTTGGAACAAGAAGGGCCTTCACAAGGACAGATCTTCAAGGTTTGGTATTTGTTCTATCAATATTCAGTCTTACAACTGAGAGAACTCTCTCACGTGCTGCTGTGCTGTGTGACATGGTCAAAAGACCCAGAATAATCCTGCAGTGGCTTGCTTTAACAGTATCTATCCACTCTACTCTCAACAAGGGACGATACATCCTTCACTTCGTAGATCTCTGAGATAAGCAGTCATCCAGAGATAGCCAATCTGAAAACAATTTAAATGTAAAATATGAATTGTCCATACTTTGTGGCTTTAAAATGCAGCAGTATACTAATCACAAACTGGAATACGGAAATCTAATAGGAGAACAGACTTTCAAACTCTTCAGCTGCAAAATCTGTGCAGCACAAATAATTTTTATACCAACTGACAATAAGAATTATCAAAAGACTAACCAGTTTATAAAAGTGACAGATTTCTCTCCATCCATGACAAATTTTTAAAAAAGCACTTTGATCCCAACAATATTGAAATTAGAGATAAGAAACAGCTTACGCTACCCACCAACAAAAGTTATAGCTTGACAAAAATTACACCATTTTAGAATTTGTCTTTCTCAAAGTTGAGAGTGCAGAAAAAAAGAAAAAAGAAATTAATTAATTAATTAAATCAAAAACAGAAGGTTCATCTAGCCAATATCTGTGCCAAATTTGACCCAGATTGAAGGGATTGCAGGGTGTAGTCCTATTTCAACAAGTAATTGGTATATCAAGATGCTGCACAATGGGGGAATTCCCGGGCACAAGTTTTGAGTCTTTTACAATGGTAAAATTTGAGATATAAAATCACAACTTTGAAACCGTTTATATAATTAATATAAAACCATTTATATAATTAATATAAAACCGTTTATATAATTAATATAAAACCATTTATATAATTAATATAAAACCGTTTATATAATTAATATAAAACCGTTTGTAAGGGTCTATTTATCTGTTTCAAAATGAATTATTAAATTTTACTTTTTAGACTATACCGACCTATATTCACATTATGACTGGAAAAAAGAATATATATATATATTTTTTTTTTAATTAAAAAAGAGGAAAGGAGGGCTGTTGCACAAAAGTAACCAGATAAATATATTTTTAAAATAATAATAAAGAAATAAAAACAAAGATGCTTACCAGTTGACTGTTCTTCCAACACACTAAGGGACAGCAAAATGGTGTCAATCTCCTTATTTCCAGCTGACAAAAGTTGGATAATATTTGATCCCTGATGGCTGATCATTACTGCATTACTAAACCCCAATAGAAATTACAGTAAAGATTAACATTACAAAATGTTAACAAAAGAAAATCGTGCCTTGACTCGGATGACGAAGAGGAGAATGACATTTGAATAACTCCCTCATGAAAAATAATAAATGCAATATCGATAACTGCTGAAAGGTTAGATTAAAACTAGAATCAATACAACAATAAGACTATTAGGAATTACTAAATATCGGTATCGGAAATAGTAAAATATACAATCTAAGTATTGATTTACCAGAGCTGAGCAAATTAAAAAGTTTTCAAAAAAGCTCACTGGAAATGGCCAGAAATGGCGAAACAAAAAGGCAAAATCAGGATCAAAAGGGTGGCATTTCACTCAGAATCTCTTGACGGAATTTGGTGAGTCAGCCTGGATCATATTTTTGGCCTGAGACCAGAATTTTTTTCCAGTCAACCCAGAATTCTGGCATCTTTGTTAATTGTTAATCACCTTTCTCTTCCATATTGTTGACAGTCTTACGACAAGGGGAATCCTTAAAAACTCTAACAAGCATCTTGGCTGGTCTAACTACAAGTGTCGAGGCCATCAAACCTTCCAGGAACATTCCAAGACAATTTGATGGAGGAGATTTATCCCCTTGCTGAGCAAAAAGAATCATACGGGGAGAGGAAGAAAGAGAGAAAAGAAAAATGGTAAAGATTATATCCACAAATAGAAACTGAAGCATGATGAGCAAATCGTTGATAACCTTCCAAATATTTGACATATTTCAAACATTTTTACACATACATAAGATCAGTATCAATTATCAATTTAACTGAGCAAATTTGACCCAAAAAAAACAAACAAAAAAAACATTTCTATGAAATGAGTCCTTACTAAAATAATGGTAGTCCTTGACTAAGTTGAAAACTGAAAACGTACACTATTCTTCATTTCAATTCTTGACTCCATACTGATTTGGGCCTTGCATAAATTTACTTTACTTATTCCTTTTAACTCCATCTGGAGCATAGGGCGTCCACCACGGTTTTTCCATCTGGGATGGTCACCTTCGCCTCCCCCCATGATATTTTGACACTTTTGAATTCCAAATTTAGCGTTCTTCGCTGTTGTTGGTGGGCATCCCTCCCCTTTGCTGCTGACCTTGGGGGTTTCAGTCGAGTGATGTCCTTGTGATGGATGGGTCTCTTCTCCGGGTGTGTCCAATGCATAAAATTTAACTAAGCTTTTAATCAATGCAAGACTAACTTTCCTTCCAAGTCATAATCATTAATATTTAACTCCATTTGGTTTTGAGCTATTGGAATTGGTATTTATCTCTATAAGGTCATGTAATCCTTAGTTAAAAGCTCTTATTATTTCAAGTAACCATTCTTTTTCTAGAGGTACTTCTTTTACCACTTGTTAATGAATAGCAATTTGTAACATATTGTGTTGCATTCCACTGTTATTTTTCCATATAAAAAAAATTAAATTAAATGGTTTACGGTTTGGATAGAAAACCAAACAAATCAAAGTAGAGTAGAGTGACTAAATCTTCATTTTCGCAGTTACCTTTGAAATATAAATGTGTCCTGTATCCAGAATGAGAGAGACCACATCACCCCATTGTTCATCATTGAGTGTCAGTAATTTACGGACCAAGTTGGGCTTTCTCAATTTGACAATGGCTTGGCACGTACCATCCTCCACTAGAATCCTTCAAAAGTTAGAAAAAAAAAAAAAAAAACAAGTGATCAAAATAATATGGTCACCCAATATGCTGGATTGCAGAGCTTGCTGGAAGTTGGCATGCTCGAATCCAGCTAGTATTGTATAGAAAAACGATTCCACTGTGATATAAAAGAGAAATGCCAACATTCTCAAAACTTTTAGTTTACAAACAATCTGAAGCCAATTATTGTCCCTTACAAAGCTTTATAACAGCTTTACCTCTAAAAGTGGCAGAGCTGCCTTTGAATCATATCCATGTCATTTCATTGATTGCACATCTTTAAATGGATGTTTCAAAAGTTGAATAAGACATGGATATAGCGTACATGACAAAGAACATTTCAGACTCGAGCTTTTCTTTAGCCAACTACAAAAACAAAATACTATACAAAAACTAAATTGGTATAACAATCAAAATTGGCTGTAATAGTGGCTTGAAAACCAATCAATGTCGTAAAGAGAAGCTGCAAAGAGGAGATGGCCTTGGATTGACATATCTTAAGAAAAGGACCCTCAAACATGACTAGGCAGGCTCCAGATTGGAACATCTTAGCCCCTTAGGAAAAAAAAAAAAGAAGGTGGAAAAACAAAAAGAGACATGCAGATGATCGACTGATAAAGATATGAAAGAGACAGGATTGTCATGGCCTTTTATGAAGAAACTGGCCCAGACTTTGAAACAGCAGAAGAGCGCTGTTGCTGCCCTATGTCCCACCAGGAATCATCAAGTGAGTAAAATGAATCACTAGTTTTCTCAGCTTTATTTAGTTTGTATTTTGCCGAGATCAAGTGAGACTTTGACTGAACAATGTTAGATCTGCAAAACACAGTTCATGTCAGACTCACAATATTGTAAAGTTTTGGGCAAGTTACCTTAGTTAGCTCACAGTCTGCTATTCCATACAAAAACATTGAATGATTCTATCACTTAAAAAAAAAAATCACTTTGTAATGGTAAAGAGTAAAATGTTTTTCTTAAGGAGGAAGTTAATGACCCAAACTCACACACAATTGGCAATAATATCAAAAGAAGTGTTATCACAGCCTCTACTCTGACATCTGTTGTTTACAAACAAACTTCTGCATCTTTTACAGGTCAGTTCCAATTTCAGGGAAAAGATGACACAGATATGAACATGTATGTGCCAGAAGCCAGACTTGGATTGGGAACTAATTCCTGGGCCGTGATTCCATATTGTTGCAATGTATTCTTTGAGAAACTTTGTGAGGTTGGTGGAATTTGGTGATGTCTCACAATCCAGTCTGTGAAATGAAAGTAAAGATAACTGTAGAATTTGGTTGATGTATAGTTGTTTGTTGTTGTTTTTTTTCCAGCCGAAGAGGTGAACACCTCAACATTTTCTCTGATATAGATAACTGTTACATTTGCATTATTCACAACGACTTGTTATTGTTTTGTTAGCGATGACTGGTGAATAGCATACTAGAATATAAGTACCAAAAAAAAGTTATAAAGTTTATGATCAATTCCCTTTTTAACACAAAATAGATCATTCACTCTTTAAAAATCTGCTACAGAAGTGTATCAGCTTGACCATTTCATCTGTTTCATCCAATATTTGTTTTTATGTACGAAAAAAATTCCTTTATACCTCTGGTCACAAAATGGGAACTCAGGAAAATAAATGAGAGTTATGGCAAAAATGTAAATTAAGTAATGTTTCAAATATTATCAATATTACAAACACTGCTGGACATATCCTTATAATATCTTATTATCAAATGATAAAAAGGCATTCAGTGTCATTGAATGGCAAGTTTGCTGAGGAGCTTTTTTTTCAACTCACATGGATACAATTCATTAATAAGCATTCACCTGCAAATCAACAGCAATTCTTAAAAAAAAGTTTGTTTGTTTTTGTTTTTAAGGGTTTTACGGCGCTTGCAACACATTTAGGTTATATCAGCGCCAGTAAACTGGAAGAAAATGGAATAGTAAAAAGTTCTAGAATTACTATTAAAGCACCCAAGAAAAAGTAAGACAGGGGGAACTGGGAACAAATAGAGATCAGAGGCAGATTCCAAGAGCAAACCATCAATGTACTTAGTTTGAGATCACCTATAAGTCTCATCCGGACACAAGCACAAAATCCAACAAAGAGGAACACACTCAAATGCTTACATTATACATTAAAAATAACAAACATAATAATACATAACATCGAGATGATTTACAAGGAAAAAAATATCATTTCCCAAAAAAATAACTATGCATTTGACTGTTTCCCTCCCAACTAGGACTCAGGCCAGGGCCAGGACAAAACCAAGTAATCTCATTCCAAGACAAAGACAGAAAGCAAGTTGGAAAACAGATATAGGGGATAGAAGACACAGCAAGTACCTCCCTGCCCACTATGGGAGGTCAGGAACCCCACCCAGAAAAAAAAAAAAAAAAAAAAAAAAAAAAAAAAAAAAAAAAAAAAAAAAAAAAAAAAGTTCTTCAATAAACACAATCCTACCTATTTTGACCATGATTGGGAACAAAACATATGACATGAAGGGATGAAACGGCTGTGAACCTGCAGTAAACTGAGTTGTTCTTGGATATTTTTCTTTCAACACAAGTGACGTCAATGACAGATCCTGTTTAAGCGTAAAAACTGAATATATAATTGGCATTGTTACATATCTTGATGGACTTTAATATATGTTGTAACTATATTTACTCTTTCAGCACCATTGGCTGCACTGTGCGGCCAGAGGAGATTCTGTTCTACTGGCCAATGGCCACACAGTGAGGCCGGTCTTGAAAGGCAAAAACAATAATGTAATCCAATCCTACGTTCTACAAAAGTACTATAAATTGAACCAATGGTATAATTACTTTCATCAGAACATTCAATTGGCCCTGGGGGGGGGGGGGGGTATTTTAATTGAGATTTTGCACCGAATTCGAATGCGGCTTTGTCTTAGCTTGGCATTCTCAAGCTGCCTCAATCAGGTGTTATCCATTTTGTAACGAAAATGCAAATATAGCCTCAGCACTGAAAGAGTTAAGTATAACAACTATACATTTCATTCAGAGAGTGAAATATCATTATAAAAATATAAAATGGTCATTTTCAAGTCTTTGTTATGGTCAATACATTTTATAACATTGTGCCATTCATTTCATACATTACATGCAAGGCATCTTCTGCGCACCCCTTTTTTTCACATGAACGCTTAAGGGGGGGAGCGACATTAAAAATGATGAATTTTGACCAAGTTTGCTAAAATTAGATTTTGGTGGGATGTTGTCATGTGACCATTTTTCTGCATAAAAAATTGCATGAGAATTTCATCTTGTTTTTTTCGACTCAAAAAATGTATTTTGTGACCCATAGTATGGTTAAATCCTGACCATTTTTAGTTTCAGTGGACTGATTTCATGAAAGAATATCAAATAGTCTTTATAACAAAGTAAAGGCAAAAACATATCACTTAAAAGTAAAAAAGTCTCCTCTATCTTCAACAATCAATCACTTTGTTCTTAATAATGTCATGTGGTCACAATCCAATCAGAGAGTGAGAGGAGAGTTTCTCCCTAAACTCGTTTACTTTGACTTTTAAATGCGTTTTTCTCAAAACTGCAATTTTCGTCACTCAGTTTTCAACCAATCTTCTCCAAACTTTCTACAAATGAGTGTCATAGAAATACGCAGGTCCTCTAGGAGCCTGATTTTTTTTTGATTTTTTTTTTTAACGAGTAATTTGAAATTATGTAACTTTTTTCAAGGGAAATAATCGAGTAATAACTTTGAACTTAATTTTTAAAGTTTCTAATTAAAAAATTAAAAATCGGGCTTCTAGAGCCTCTTTATTTTCCTTTTTTCTACCTGTGACTAAAATATTGTGACAATCGGTTGATAAACAAAAAAGCCTTTGACTTTTTAAGATTTGTTGTTTATTTTCCAATATGGCGTCGTTTCCATAGCAATGGGCAACTTTTTCCAAAAAAAAATTATATGCAATCATCCTTCCCAAACAAGTACATTATAACTGTGCATAGAAGTTTAGGATATTTCATCTAATTTAAAAAAATGACCCTTTAGTGTCGCTCCCCCCCTTAATGTGCTTATTCACACTGAAAATCCAGAAGGCTATTGTGCACGAAATGTTCATTTTGTGTTGTGCTGATGAAGGGTATGTGCCAGAAATATTAACACGGCATCAATCTTATTTTCAAACCTTTTCCATTTTTACATTTTTCCTTATTATTTTACCATATTTAAGCTTCATGGAGCCTCCTATCGCTCTCACTGTTAAGTTTATATGTTGTTTTTTTGGGTGTGATTTTTTTTTTTCGAAGCAGTCATGCTTACTACACGAAATCCTAGGGAAAGCAGATGGGCCAATGAGATTTCAATTCACAGCAATTAATGGGGTAGAGTCAACAATCCTAAAAACATCCACCTCTGTGGACATGTTAGGAACCGACATATGACATCACGGGCAAAGGAAAAAAAATATATTGGTAGTTTAAATGATCAAGTTGGTAAAATAAATTCAAGATTCATGGATAAAGGATGTAATTCCCTGTTTGCTCTCTATTTCTTCTGAGGGGGCTTGCAATTTTATTCATTTGTTTTTTGTCTTACCTGGAATGAGGCCTAACACATAGAGCATTTGTGACGAATCAAAATACAACGAGATGGTTGCCTCAAATCCAATTTCATGACAAGACACCAAAGGGTCAAAATCACACAAGTCCAATCGCATGTCCCTCATACCTGAAGATATTGGAGGGGAAAAAATAAGTAAGTCATCAAACATATTTGTATCTGAACTTTGACAAAATTTGAAAATGATTAAAATATATGCCATTCCATTTTTAATTGTATATTTTCATTTGGTCAACAAAACGTTCTTGTGAATTTTTCATCTATATATAAGTGTGCATTATTACAAACTTAGATTTCAATATTTTTAATTTTACACATATTCACACACATTTTAGGACTTAATTTTCATTTCATCATACTGTGGCATGTAAATATTTGAATAAAAATGTCTATAAATTGCTTAAATAAAATAAGATTTTGACGTTTGAACTTACTTATCTGCTCTTGACATTTAAATAAAAATGAGAAAAGATTTTTTTTTTTTATTTTATAACATGCTAATGTACCAAAATGTTCCAACTGGGTAAGTTTTACTGTAGAAATCATGTGAAAGACTTCAGAAAAAGAATGCTACATGCAACTATGTATCTAGCCCTGGCATTGTGTCCATTTCATTGGGGAAAATAATACCTTTGTGATCTTTGCTTGAAGCAAAATATGAATGCTGCACTTCTCTGTGACGAATGACGGCAGTGAATGAGACCAACGATTCTTGGAATCTGATTCAGACATAAAGGAAATTATAGATATTGTCATGATAAAGATTAGGGAAGACATATTCTAGTTTTATCTTCAGCCTTTCAAGCAGCATTATGAGATGTCTTATATGCTCAGTTAAAAAATTACACTGTGTCAATAAAAATATCAGCCAAGTTCTAAAGTAGATTTGAAGTTATAAGATCTTACAGAAGGAAAAACATAAAAGTGCTTGACCCAAAGTCTGTTAAAACCGCAGTGTTATTATTGCCTTATCGGGTTAATCGCTTCAAACTCATCTCCCCCCCCCCTCCCTCCCCCAACCACCCCATAGAAAGATGCATGTATGTACACAAATGTTCCGACATTGTCACATAATCTACCAATGACTTCAACACTAACATAATATTTGCAGACTAGTGTTTGTATTCAATAAAAATATTTGTACTGAAAATCAATACATATCTCTATATCAAAACAATCAAATAACATGAGTTGTGTTTGCTAAAAAGTAAATAAATGGCTGTTTCAAATTAATAACTTTTTCAATTTCTTTTCAGTACCACTGAATTAACTACAGAGTTGAACATTTAAAAAAAACACCAAAAAGATTAAACCTATATATATATATATATATATATATATATATATATATATATATATATATATATATATATATATATATATATATATATATATATATATATATATATATATATATATACGAGGGATCTTTCAGAAATAACCGAAAAATGCCCATTGCTCAGCAACCAGTGGAGATTTTTTAATTCTGTAAACGACATGATATTCCTTATTTCCTTACGGATATTCCCACGATTTTAAAGATGGCGGCCCACCTTGAAACTTGGTCAAAGGAGGAAATCAGAGCTGTCATACGTTTTTTGAACGACAAAAGTCTGAATCCTACCGAAATTCATATAGAACTTCAGAGTGTATATGGTGAGCATGTTATAAGCCGTACACAAGTCTATCACTGGTGTAATTTGTTTGAAGCCGGCCATTCCGACTTGACAGACAGGGAAGGGAGAGGGCGTTCGATAACTGCGACGTCAGAAGACAATGTGAAGCGAGTTGATGAGCTTATTTGTCAAGACAGGAGGTTGAAACTTCATGAAATCGCAAGCAGTCTTGAAATTTCGGAAACTTCTGCCCATAGAATTGTATTTGATGAACTTGGCTACAGAAAAGTCAGCGCAAGATGGGTTCCTAAGCAATTGACAGACAATCATAAAGAACAAAGATTGGACATCTGCAGGGAACTTTTGAGAAGAAGCAAGAGCTCACGCAGGGTTCACGGGCATACTGCCAACGCCGGCGGAGACTTTCTAGGGTACGATGTGACTTTTCTCGACAGCATAGTCACCGGTGATGAGACTTGGTTGCACCATTGCACCCCAGAAACAAAGCAAGATTATCCTCACCTGTCGCGAAGAAATTCAAAGTCATGCGGTCAGCAAAGAAAATAATGGGAACTGTTTTCTGGAACAGTCGTGGTGTTATTCTGTTCGAAACCTTACAACCTGGAGAAACAATCAATGCTGCAAGGTACTGCCAAACTCTTGACAAGCTTAGGGAGGCCATTCGCAGAAAGCGCCCAGGGCAGTTGACCAACGGGGTCATTTTGCAACACGACAACGCTACACCCCACACAACACGAGTGACGCAAGGTTGGCTAGAGAAATATGGATGGGAGATTTTGCCACACCCACCACACAGTCCAGACCTCGCACCATCTGGTTATCACCTCTTTGGGCAACTGAAACGTGAGCTGGTAGGAAAGCGCTTTGATGTCGATGAAGAGCTTGTTGACCATGTGCGGAAATGGCTACAAAACCTTGACAGAAATTTCTTCCGAGAGGGTATCTATTCCATGGTGCGGCGTTGGCAGAAGTGTGTTGACAGACTTGGCTGTTACGTAGAGAAATGAAGGACGAGTCAAGGTATGAACACGTGCAAGGATTTTGTTGATAGCATAAAATGAAAGAGCCCTCGTATATATATATATGTGTGTGTGTGTGTGTGTGTGTGATGGGTGACACTTACTCATCAGACAAGATTTGTACAACTGACAAAGGTGACAGTTTATCCATTTTATCTATGGATGCTTTGACATTTACTATTGCTGGGCTATCACAGGGTATTCCATTGACTTCAATGTCTTTGGGAGTTTCAATGCATACCTTTGCACCACATCTGTTGACAGCTTTCCCAAGTTTTTCATTGGAGAACACTGGTTGGAAGGCATTACCTGTTGCAGACGTCATTTGATAACAAAGACCAGGATAAATCGATGGAAAGTGACAAACATTTTCATTCCTGAAGTACATTGTCACAGGTATTTGCTGGGAAAGGAATTCTAAAGAAGTCAGAGCATTACTTTGAATTCGTGAAGAACTGTTAATCTCTAAATCTGATCCTAAGTCAAAGCATTTCATCTTTTTGGTTTGATATTGGTCTGTAGCCAAACAAGCCGAGTCACCAAACTTCCTTTTAAGATAAGAAACATCACAAGAATGACTGAGATTTGTGTTGCTCTCTTCATGACTTCTCACCATTTCATCTTCCTTGTCTTTTTGATGGAGACTTTCTGACTTTGAACTGCTTGTAATCAAAGATGGGTCCAGCATTCGCCCGTGTAATTTGAAATAATATCCATTTTTTCCTAAACACAGTTGCTGTTTTTCCAATACATAAATATAACATGCTGAATTCCTTTCATTTGCTATAACATAATGATAATGATTTTGATGTTGACTGGATCCCGATGAGGAGGCAACAGCATTACTGGAAACATCTAGAGTCATGTCATGAGTAATTGTCTCCAAAACAACACAATCCTGAAGTGAAAATATAAGATATTCTGTCGTCTGACTGACTTTTTCTTCATTAAAACATTGCTCTGATACTAAATTGAACTTTCTTATATATAACATTTTTCCAACAATGCCAGCAGTAAAAATTGGACAAGAAAGATTCATGGCTGGTTTCATGTCTGTTTGACACAGCAAGGAACATTTGTGATGTGTCAACATCTGTACGTGTTCCCTATCTAGATCACTATCTCTATTTTGTAGACCAGATGAACTTTCATGAGACACTGAATTATCCAGTTGATTCACAAAGACGACAGGAATTTCGCCAGATTGGTCCACAAACATTGGCTGGCCTTCTTTGTTAACTCTAATACTTCCAATCAAAATCTGTAAAATAATGGATGGTTTGAAATCATTACGTTTGCTGGAATGTAAACTTATATTTTGTTCAGTGCTATAAAGGCAATTTTTCAAAAAGGAGGAAAATGTACTGATCCATTGAGCAAACTCAAACCAAAATGCAAAAATTACATATATTCCAATATCATAGCTACATAACATAATAATAATAATAATAATAATAATAATAATAATAATAATAATAATAATAATAATAATAATAATAATAATAATAATAATAATAATACAGTCCAAGACGGTTAATTGGGACAGCTCGGTTCTCGACAATGAAATTGAGCAATTTTTCAGATTTTACCATAGTCCCCTCTGCATTTATCCAAACGTGACTGACAATACAACTTCTAATGAAAGATGTATTGGTTGCATTAAGCTTCTTTTGTTTTGTTTTGTGCCTCCTTCGTTTCTTCTATTTTTTCTCATGTTTAAAGCCATAGGAATCAGGGAGACTTGTCTGACGTTTACTTGTGTTAATTCCAGCGGCTACTTGACTGCTAATCTGATCCAATTACTTAGAGGGGTCAGTTCTTTCAAATCATCCCTACAGCTTCACCATTTCACGTTTTTCTGATGATATCATTGGTGGCTTGTCCTTCATCACTACTTTCGTTCTCTTCAACTTTGTTTTTAGGGTGTTTTTCTCTGTGTATATTCAATTAAGTCTTCGGTGAAGGCATCACGACCATTGACCCATGATCATGAACGTGACGATGGCAGTCGATGACACTGAAAAGGGATACAGGTAAATTCTATAGTTCACACCTTTGTGATGAACTGTATGACCACACAACCGGGTTGACCGTCCCGTGACACTAATTTTCATTTTATGAACCATCATTTTAAATGATTGAAAACAACGAAAAAGCTCTTTTATGGGGATGGTCACTGTCAAATTTCGTCCCCATTAAGCGACGGGCAATCCCAATTAAGCTTCTGGGAATTGGAAAGGGTATGACATTTTATATAGAAAAAATTCTGTTCCCAAGGAATCGTCCCAATACCGGCTTGGACTGTACATTGTATTTGTATAATATGTGTACAATTTCTACTATATCACAAGAGTGCTCAGAGCAGGTGTATTTTTAATAAATAGGGCATTTGTTTTCAATATTCTATTTTCAAACCTAAATATAATATATTTTATCTTGTACATCGTATGAAAACTTAATCATTTGTTCAATTAATATTTATTCATTATTATCTTTATTTATTCACAAAGGATCAGATATAAGGTTTTATAAAAAAAATTGGTGGAAAGTTTGATATTTCTTTAATACAATCTACCAAGGAAGTTTTATTTTGTTAACTTTCTAAGGCTCCAACATTAACGAAGACTAAACATGTCATAAAGCCTCAATTCTGACACAACTCTCTGACGAGTCAGATTTAAGACTCTTGGACGATTTGAGAGTGTTACCTATGGATATATGAAACCAAATACCTCTGACCAAAGTGAAAAAAAAGTGTTTGATCAATGAGCATCAGAATAGCCTGTTAAAACAATGTCATATTTAAGATAGAGACCGGACTGCTAACACTGATAACTAACATTGATGTAGAGTTTTTTCATTGTGTAAGACTCTTTACGTATATCTTCTAACATAGTTCAGGCATGAATGAGGATCTGACAATAGTCAGGGTGAAAAGGTAGCCTGAAAGATAACCAGTACTGAATAGACCTAATAAAGATACCAAAATAGACTTTTGTTTTAAACATAGCCATTTAATATATAAAGACTATTTACGTCTCCATTTTTCCATTCTTTCCTCCTACATTGCCAGTTCGTACTGTTGCTATCATTCCCATTTCCATCAGCACAGGCAGCCCAATTGTACTCCTTGAGACTATTTATCGTCACTTGGCTCTTGATGCGGCAATCTGATGACTAAGATCAAAGGAAATTCCAATTGTCTATTTTCTTTCAGGTGTGCTGAAAGCACTGTGCTGCTCTGTTGTCTTGTGGTATGACACTTACCCTCGGACTGGTAGATCTCTGGTTCAAATATCTCTTTGAGTGGTGTAAAGTTGAGTCCATAGGTGTAAAGTGAGTAACTGGTCAGTAACAGTAACAATAAAAATAAATTTAATAGCGCTTGTTCAGGCAGCATGTCTCATCCTACATGTTAAAGTGCTGCTGCTGGCTTGGGATTTAGTATAATGCGCTTTGAGCACCTTTTAGTTGGATATGGCTTATAAAAAAGCTCAAGCTTAATAAAAGGGAGAACCAATATACACTGAATTAACACCTTACCATCAAAAAATGTTTACTGTATACAGTAGAGAGCTGTCCATTAAGATCACGAAAATCTTCTCACTTAACTTGTATCTAACAAATCAACCATCACACTACATTGTATTTTAGACCTATTTTTTTTCAACTTTGGGTGTTGGTATAGGTTCAACATAGAGATAAGAAGAATTGACTAGGCATTCCAAAATGGAAAACCATCCATCGAATACACTTACAATGTCAACGGCAACCACCCACGTTTTGTATGAGCAAATGACTCATTATCAACCTGGTCTCAGGAAAAATAAAAATAAAATTGGTGCACACTTCAAACGATACAAATCAATGCCTTGACCATTCATTTACCATGCTCACCTTTCACATTGAGCTCTGTAGTTTCATAAACATAAATATTTGACTACAAAACATACTTATAAAAAAATATTCAATATAGTCAGGAACCCAAAACCAAGTTAATGGGCGTGAAGTGGCTCACTCAAGGAAACAATGCCAGACCCGGAATTTCGTAAATTGTCACTCATCCTAACACTGCTCACACTACATGATCCTTGACTTTGTTAAAGAATAAGACATTGTACCATTCGGTCAGTGATGCCTTTCGTTGTAGTTCAGAGAAATAATTTGATTAAATGAAATGAAACACATCCATTGTCTTACCCTGGTTGATACAAAGGGACATAGGTCATCATGCCTAAGGAACAAATCCAGAATGCTGACAATTTTATTCTCAGTCTTTCCACAGCAAAAACTTTTGACAAGATTATGAAGCAAATACAATAGCTCCTTCCTGTAAATAATTGAATAATCATACATGTTAATAACAGTAGCTATATCATAGGCTTTGGGGTTTTTTTAAACATGAGACAAAAAATAAATAGATATAATTTTTTTAATGTATATTTAATTCCCAGTAGAGATAGACTTAACAATGGTCTTTAAATGAATTTAATGAGTAAAAGCATTTACTCAGCTTGGGTCGAATTTCTCAATGTTAATATTTTTTTCTACTTCCTATGACATGCAGGGGCACTGAAACCTCAACCACCAAAGGGATCAATATCAATACTGAATGAAGTGGAGGTTTTTCTCCGACTCCTCCATCCACCCAGCAGTGATTGGGTAAGCTGAGTCTATTAGATTTGACAGATAACACTTTGCAATATACTAGAGTCCTACCCAAAGGGTAGCAAGTAACTGTTACCATTCATTTATCGTTATACAAAATTGGGATAAATCTGGCTCCGTGGCTGCCATAGCAATAAAAGACAACTGTTTTATTATCCAATGTCACATACCATACCTTTTTTTAGCCTTTAACGCATTTCTCAGGCGCAGCAGACTTTCCACTTCCTGAAAGTTGAGTTTATATTTTGAAATGGTTGATTTCATGTCTTCCAGACGGCAGCAGGTGCTTTCCTGAAAAAACAAACAAACAAGTTTTAAAGCTGGATTAATTTTTAGAACTGTACAGTTACAACAACAAGTTTAAGCCATATCAACATCAATGAAACAGAGATTTGACATAAGACATCTGAATATAATTATTGTTCAGTGCCAGGAATCAGATAAAAAGTAAATCAAAAGAGTATTAACTGTAGTTAAAGAAAAAAAAAACAGTAGAGGAGTCCAGCAGCAATCTAGCCATGTGACTGGCAGGAGACCACCTGAAGTCTCTAAAAAGCTGTGACCAACAAAAAAAAAAAAAACAAGAAGACACTCAGATGGTTTTTAATAACACTCCTTCACAGAGGCGATTGATTTACATTTTTAATCATCCAAGACAAGAACAGGGGAGGGGGAATATGAATGAAATCAACAAGATAAATATTTTCTCTGGTGCTTTCATTATTCATATATTTATCCAATGCCTTACCCTCGCCTCATCATTTTCTTAAGATTCTATGTCAAGACATTAAGACACAAAATGAACATTACCTTCCGTAAGGATTTAGTAGCTGCTACCATGTTCATCCTTATCACAGGATCCATTTCACATCTAATCAAAGTGCGGGTGCAGCACACAAGAGTCTTGCCTTCAGCTGACTCCATATTCTAAGTAAAGGATGTTTTTGATTATACAGTCACGACATTCTATACGAATAACAAAAAAGTTTTTCTTTACTGATTAGCAATCAATTTCATTCCATATTGTTTTTGCTTTTTTGAGAACAACTTAATCGATAGATAGACACTAAAACAATTCCAATTAAAACATTTATGGAAAAATAACAAAAACAAACAAACAAACATTATAGCTAGTCTCCAGAACTTCACTTTAAAGGAGTTTAAGTGTGTCCATTATTTATCATGACGGTACAACAGTACCTACAAGATTATTGATGTGAATCGAAAAAAAACAAAAAACTGTAGTAGGGTATTAAATCATATTATGAGTAAAGAGCTATGTTTCTAGTCATTTATAATTTACAATCCTTATACGACTGAAAAAGAATCTAATATAACCTACCTAGAGTTTGATACTGAATTAGGTGGAAGTAACCAAATTCTCTCTTAAAAGGTTGTGTCCTGGTTTCTATCTTTTATCTAATAATTGTTTCTTAAATATATCCTTTATTAGACTTAAAGCAGCTCTCAGCATTTAACGAATTCATGTGCTATACAAATTGTAATGTTATAGATTTGTAAGTAAGATCCAAAAACAAACATGTAAAAATTGACAAAATGTGGAATCAATGGAAAATTATAATAAACGAGTTCGGTTAATACTTTAAACAATAAGATTTTAAACACTCTTGATTATGTTTTTTTTAAATATATATATATATATATATATATATATCTAATAAAATAACCATTAAAATCCTTTTAATTTTTGCATGTTCACATGCATAAGGACCTTGAAGCTAGAGTTTATCAGTTTTCATAGTATTCAAAGACGGTAACAATTTCTTGATATCCTTATGTTAGGTTGCTAGTTTATCTCAGTGAACAAAGTATTTTCCACCAAATCTATCAGATCCAGCTGACCGATCACAGATGGGTGGACAGAAGGAACAGAAAAATAACTCAACTGCACCAGTACAATACCAGCCCCCTTGCTTTTTGATCACTGCCAACTCGACTATTGGGATCCCAGTATCATCTAAGAGAATTCTATAAAATAACATTAACAAAATAGTTTTTTTTTAATGTGATCATGACTAACCTGCACCTGGTGAGCATTGTAGATATGGATGTGAGACCCGATATGTGGACAAGGATCACCAAGGACGGATGGGTTGGACCACAATATCAGTCTGGGGATAGGGGATAAAATAGTTGATACCTTTTGGTATCCAAGTGAACTCAGACATGTCATTTAAGCATTCAAGACATATTGCTGAACATTGTAACCATTTACATTAAGAACATCTCAGACTTCCATTTGTATTATACATCAGAAAAGACCAGGTCACAATTTTTAGATTATAACCAGAACATAATCGAATGAAACACCACATGCACAAGATTTTCAAAATAGAAGAAACAGGCATGTGTGAGTGTGGTGAAGGAGAAGAAGACGCCCACCATATACTCCAGACCTGCCCAAAGTATGCACCAGCAAGAGAAGATTTTTGTCCTGGTACTACACCTCTTCATTGTCTTGTGTCACTTTTGACATCTGGACCAGTCTGTCTAGAGTGACGTCATAAAAGTGGGAGTGTCACCAAAATTCATGCAACTGAGCACAAGTGTCAAAATTTGAGAAGATAGTGTTTTAATCATGGATCCACCACTTGACCTGAGCATTAATCAGCGGAAAATTTATGACAAAATTCCAACATCCCTCTGGGATCTGTGGAAGATTATTATCGCTGTAAAATAGCCTACCTTATCTTTCACGAGCTGAGATGAGCAATAAGAATTAATATCAGCTACGGAAGATAAGAAAGGAAAGGCAATAAACATTGCAAAGGGAGTTCCAAATGAAGGTGAAGTCATTTCATTCATAGTTGGTTAACCTGTAATCAAAAATTTTAGAATATTTTTTTTAATCAAGAAAAAAACCAAAAATTTTTTGTCAAGATGAATCATTCTCTACATCTTATCACTAATAACATCATCATGATATTACAATTATGTGAAGTAAGGTAAAATCAAAATTATATCCATATCTCCTTTATGGGTAACCTTACCTTATATTATTATTGAGTTCATAAATTCCATCACTTGCTTGATCAACGCTTGTTACTTTTCCCTAAACCCAAAAAGGATAGATATTTACATTTCCCGTGAAAAATAGGGTGTAATTTTAAAAAAAAAGAACACACCTATGCTACTGTCAATCAATGTTCAACTGTAATCCAATATATAATATCATTTGTCCTCATATATATGTATGTATATGTTAATATGTTTGATACTTATAGAATAGAAACATCTTTAAAAAATAGCGTGAAAATTTGTATTCATGGGTGAAGTCTGCCTGTAGCCATTGATGTAGGAATCTTTTCAGAAAGGATTGTCATGAATGGTTTTGACCAATCCAATTTAGATTAGAATCAAAGTTACAAAAAAAAAGTTCTTTACTTTAATGCTTACAAGTGCCCCGCCCCCCCTTTCTTCTTCTATACCAGTTAACTTTGTAAAAAGAAATGGCACAGTATATCGGCAATCAACGTCACATCTTGATGAACATGTCTCACTATTAAACCATTATTTAAAAGCCCTTTCGCAACGGCACTTTTAGATCCCGTTGCTTAGGCATTCCATACGGGAATAAAGATAATCCATCAAACAGGATGTCTGATGTCAACAGGAATCACCCATGTTGTCCTAGTCAGCAAATTGGGGGTTTGAATCTTGCCCAAGGAAAATAATAAAGTGCCTGAAGCGGGACTCAAACCCAGGACCTTCCGGATCACAATGCAATGCTTTAACCACTCAGACACTTTGCCAAGCTTCCGAATTTCTATTTACCAAAACAAGATTGAGCACTATGGTTAAAAAATCAGGCAGAATATTAAGAAGACTATCTTGAACTTCATAGTTTGAGTTCACACCCATGAGTATAAAACACTTTTGTGGTTAAGGCATACAACTAATTACTCACAGTGAATGTTACAAGATTGTCTTTATCTTCACTTAAGTCATCGCAGATTGATATTCCATCAAAATTTCCTTTCAGATTCATCAATGACAACCACTCCTGCAATGAAATTCAAAATATGTTGGTCGCGTGATAAACATTGATAAAGTAAAACATCCCTGATACTTTGTCTTCATATATGAAAGTTAAAATTAGCCACTCTTAAGACGATAGCTTATCCATAATTCAATCCATTTACAGCATAAAATGGAAGATGATAGGATAATAAAAATTAGATCCAGACTGTATATGTGTTAAGAAACACTCAAGAAAACCTGATATAAAAGGGCTTACTTCAAAAAGAGAATAGAAGGAAATTTAACAGCAATTTATACATGTTCTACTTTGACACCACTATACTATAAAGTCCCATTTCCAGATGCAGACCAAGATTTTCACCAAAAAGAGATGCACTATATATATTTGCAAAATGTGTATTCGTGTTTTACAGTATATATCACAATTACGAGGTGATTTACATGAAAAAAATATACACAGATTTTCAACCGAAACAGACATCTAACTAAATCTCAAGTTTTCTAAACCACCAGAAAAATGGCTGTATAACATACAACTTTAATGTGGATTACTATCTGTCAATTTTTGGGGATAGGGGGGGGGGGGGGGGGGGGTTGTTGTGATACCAAGGAAAGGTTCATAATACTTCAAGTGTAGAGCAGACAATATCGTCATTATGTGTCACTTTTAAAATCCTACTCTGTCTCCAGGATGCAAGAATAGGTTGCGGTCTTGAGACACCCTGTATAAAGAAGAAAAGTGATAATTTTTTTTTAATGAATAAGCTAGCATTTTGTACATGTAATGATTAACACTTAATTACATAGATAAGATTTTGGAATATTTATGATATCAGGCTTATTCATTCCTTCGCTGATGTCTTGTGACCATCTTCTTCTTGGTCACCTTTTCCTCTTTTACCCTCCACACTTCGAGTTTCAATTAGAGGGCTAAATTACATTTTAAAAATTTCTGTTCCTTAGAATTTCGTCTGATTTGCAGGGTTTCCCGATTTCAATGTTCCACTGTATAAGGGCTCAATTTTCTAAAGCTCACCTTCTCAATAGTGGTGAGTCTAAGGTCGTAGAAAACAAATGTGTCTTGTGGAAGAAGCTGACTGTGCCAATACAAATGAAAATCCTGTTTTTAAAAAAACAAACAGGGATAAGTGAAAAAAAGGTTGGCATGTTATTTAATATCATTTGATAAAAACTATTTGTAATCTATAAAAAAAACAAATCATTTTGTCTTAATTAGTATACAATTCTGGTCAATATATATCTACCCACGAATAATCTAAACCTAAAAGTATCTATCACTTACTGTTGATATTTTACAGTTTTCACCAAGACAGCAATTGCAACGATATGACTCAAATCTAAATAAAATCCAACCCTATCTATTGTGGGTTAAAGGTAGAGTGTAAATCAACATTCATTTACAAATGGCCGAAGATAATAAAGGTTTAGAGTATGATTATTAACAAATTATTACATAACTGAATGACAGTCGTGGAGATTGAAACAGATTCATATTATATTTGTATTTTTCTTTTTAAAAGTCTTTACAATCAGGCTTTTTTAATTTAAATGATAATTGTTGTTTAATTTGGTCTCACCTTCACTATAATAAACACAGAGTTCTCTATCTCTAAAAGAAAGAAATCCTCATTCTTTACCCTGAAAAATATAAAACTATCTGAAAGCTTGAGGAAGAGGAGGAAGAAGAAGAAGAAGAAGAAGAAGAAGAAGAAGAAGAAGAAGAAGAAGAAGAAGAAGAAGAAGAAGAAGAAGAAGAAGAAGAAGAAGAAGAAGAAGAAGAAGAAGAGGAAGAAGAAGAAGAAGAAGAAGAAGAAGAAGAAGAAGAAGAAGAAGAAGAAGAAGAAGAAGAAGAAGAAGAAGAAGAAGAAGAAGAAGAAGAAGAAGAAGAAGAGGAGGAGGAGGAGGAAAGATAGAAAATTGGGAGAGGGAAGATGAGAAGAACTAAGAGGAGGAGGAGGAGGAAAGATAGAAAATTGGGAGAGGGAAGATGAGAAGAACTAAGAGGAGGAGGAGGAGAGCCAGGAAGAGGAGGAATAGAGGTAGGAGATTTAGAAGGCAGCAAAAATATTTCATCTATCGATGAAAAACAATATCAAATAAGAAAGATTCTAAGTTCTCCTTTAACTCTCTCCTTACCAGCCATTTTTAGGATTTTCCCCGAAACTTCACACCCAACTAACACAAAAATATATATTTTATCACTCAAACACAATAGCAGTAAGTTCTTGCAAAATTTCTTTAGCAAAACATGCTCTACAACACATCGTTCATTATCTGATGATGTACAACAGAAATTTGAATCAGAAAAATGGTGGTTGTATCGTAACAAATGTGACGATTTTCCTACAGTTGGTAAGGAGGAGGTTAAGAATGTAAATAGTAAAGAACTTATTATGAAATAAACATCATAAATGTTTCGTTCTTTGCAGGAAACTGTATCCCATCATAGATAAACAAATTAAAAGAATGATTATCACTACTAAATGTTAGATTTGAACTTATTGATAAATGAAGTGAATTTTTCTCTCGACCATTTACAGGATGTACCGGTGGGGGGTGAAATAATCATACCTCATTTTCTCACTCATACATGTGATACATCCTTTAATGGACAAATATGTCTTATGAGGCAAGATGGACCTGAAAAAAAATTTGGGATTTTTTTTTCTTCAACAAAAGCAACATTGTGACCATTACTTAAATTTTTAAAAGTAACATCAATATAAATCCCCCATTCAATCTGGTATTATGTCAGGTTGTACCAGTGCTTGATGTCACAGTGGTTAGATTTTAAGGTTTTTTTAAAATGTGAAGTTTTTGCCATTTAAGAAATTACATACATTTATTCCCTTCTCAAAAAAATAGCATAATAAACTCAAATTTCATAACTTCAATAAAGTAAATTAAGTAAATAAACTTAATTATCAAAAAACAGAAGTAGTTTAATGTGAGGCAAAGAAAAATTATCCTTTCCCGGTGATGAATGGCAATTCTATAAAATCAAGTAAAACAATTAGAAATTTAGGAGTGTTTTTAGATAGCGATTTGGGCATCAATACACAGGTTGATAATATTTGAAAAAGATTAAATTCACTTCGCAAAAACAATTGCTAATGTTCGAACCTACTTGACTAAAGATGTAATGAAAAAGCTAGTGACGACATTTGTATTATCAAGATTACATTATATTGTAATTCTCTTTTGGCTGGGATAACTAAAGATAAAATTTTGACTTCAAACAATTCGAAATAGTGCCGCAAAATTGATTACAAAACAAAAGAGATATGAACATCACTGTGTAGATGCTTTAAATCAAAGCTTAAACATTACTTTTTTACAAAAACGCATTATTAAGTCTCTGTCAATGTTTCACATTTATTTGATATCAATGTTTTTAATCTTTTTGAGTAATAACTGAAAGTGTGTGTGTGTGTGTGTGTGTGTGTGTGTGTGTGTGTGTGTGTGTGTGTGTCTGTCTGGGTGTGTGTCTGTCTGTCTGTGTGTGTGTGTGCTTGTATGTGTTAGTGCTATTTAGATTGTCATTCTTGTAACTGTGAAGCGCATAGAGCATGACCTAGTCA
Organism: Berghia stephanieae; assembly: GCF_034508935.2. Taxonomy (NCBI): domain Eukaryota; kingdom Metazoa; phylum Mollusca; class Gastropoda; order Nudibranchia; family Aeolidiidae; genus Berghia; species Berghia stephanieae. The sequence continues at coordinate 32,469,699 of NC_088361.1, forward strand.
TGGTTATGCGCTATACAAGTGCTATATACCATTGTTATTATTGAATCTAGATTGACTTTTCAGCTTCTGACTTACCTCAACACAAATATTCTAAAAGTAAAAATCGTGATGTATTAAAAAATGTTATCTCTTTTCGCAGACCTGACAGTGATAACTCATCATCTCTATCAATTTGACAACCCGAATTAAACCTTGTATGCCATGAACTTACTTGGCTTAACAAAGAAATATTATTCAGAGGACCGTTTTTATTAAAGATAGGATGAGAGCAATTCATATGCGTCCAATCATAACCATGCATAAAATCATTTCAGATTTAGTTTAAGCACATACACAAATGCGACATGGAGCAAGGTGCTTGCACAGATACGACTGGAATAAAAAAACTGTCAGTGGCATTTTCCAATCATAGAACCACAATATTTGAGGTCATTCTCGAAATTGTGATAAAAATAAAAATAAAACTGTAGCAGTCACAAGTAGGGACAGACATCAACTAATTTTTACTGCAATTTCAGGAAGATGAAAAGAAATTGTTTAATGGTCCAGTTTCTAATATTTTTTAAAAAGTCAAAGAATGCTTTCTTTTCTAACAACCACTATCAGCAAAGCATATTTACTATACCTATTGTTGATCAACAAATAGGCGATCTTGGCTGACAAAATAGGGTTGGGATTTTTGGTTCTCTCCATTGGAACATTGGGCTTTATCTAAATAGAAGGAAAAAACGTAAAAGTAAGTAAATGGTTATATTATTGAGTTTACAGTTTGGATTCAGAACTTAAACTAACTTTGCCAAATGATCACTGACATTGGACAAGAAATCAATCAAGAAATTAAAAAATTGAAAGTGGAAGAGTTGATAAAAGAATTCAAAAGTGGAATGGAAATGTTTATAATCATAGTCATATATCTAACTCCTATAT
>NC_088361.1:32480625-32523125 GCF_034508935.2 Berghia stephanieae
ATAATTAGCTTGGGGGTTGTTGTTTTTTTTTTTTAGTTTTTTGTTTTTGTTCTTACCTTTTTAAATCTTTTTTGAAAACGTTTTCACCCATTTGGAACATTTTAAAAATTTCAGATCTGCCTTTACTTCTTTCAATCCTGCTGTGATTGTATTTATGTTTTCCATTGTGTTATTTTTTCAACTTGCAGGGAACCAAAATGCAACAAGTAAATCTCAAAAGGGTTATCAAGCTGCTAACTGATCCCCATTCAGTAAGTTATGATTACGTACTTTTTACATTGTTGAGCAATTAAATAATTGATTATGTTTATATTTTATAGATTGTTTATCTCTAGAGTTTTACTTATTTTTGAATCTTTATGTTTTCAGATGATGCTGTATGAAAGACACGTCCATGCACTGTCCCGTATGGCGAGGCATTATGCAAAGGGATTTGTATCCTTTTGAATTTATCAATTTACATATTACATCAGTATTTATATTCATTTTCACAGATGTAGTAAATTAATCATGTTTGACTGTTTGCTCTGAATCTAATCAAATTTGATTGATTTAATGAAGCTATATTTTATATTGGGTTAATCTGTATATCATGAGAATATGGTCAGTGGATATCAATGCCTCTTTTCATTTATTTTTCATTATATAAATTACATTTTTGCAGGATGAGCAAACCTCACTTGTATAATTGCTTACAATTGTTTTGTTTGAGTTTTTATAATGTGCAATTTTTGACAAATTGGTTTTGAAACTGCTATAGTCACTCATAGTCCTTAACTTTCATCAGCCTATGAAAGATCTTGTGCAGGTCTTCAAGATACTGAATGTATGTGCTGATCGTGTTGATACAAACCCTGTATACGAACAACCTATTCTGGACATCTTAAAACTTTGTGGCCTTCCATTTCTAATGGAGAAATCTTCAGATGAGTTGGTCTATGAACAAATTGCAGTAGAATCAATCTCACAGCTAGGTAATTCTTCAAAATAAGTAGGAAATGATTGACTCTATTTTTTCTAAAATGTAGATTCCTATTATTATTTTTTTAAACATGTATTCTATTAAATTAAGATTTTAGCAAAGCATCGTACGTACAGCATATGTATAATTACTTTGATAATCCAGTGCCTACAAAATGTGTGTGTTTAAAATGTAAAGGCTTCTATTGTTTTTCTGTCAAACCATTTTCATCTTTTCTTAGTATTATTAATTATTTATTTATATTTTATTCTGCACTATTCACTACAATCTATAGGTGCCAAAACTTAACATAGTGTACTTATTTTAAAGCACTTAATTGATTAACTTTTACCTGCAAATTTCTTTTAATCATACCCTAGTTTTGATTTCTATCAACTATGTTAACAACTGAGTTTGGGTAGTGTTTTAATTATAAATGTTGTAATTCTTACCATCTGTTCTTATGAGTCTTTAATTATGTTACAATATTCTCCCTCAGGATATCTTATGAGAATTCCAAGTTCTGATGTCAGAATGCAAATTTGCCTCACGCTGCTCAATTTTACAATGAGCAAGCCAATCCAAGATGTACAGAGTACGTATTCAAATATTTCCTCATAACTCAATTTTTACCAGCATTCTGTATAATTTATTTTGTCTGTAGTGATCTGTAAAGTGTTTGGAATATAACCTAGTCTTGATTATGTCATCTATAAATGCTATATATCATGTTGTGTTCTTACATCATTAATGAATTAGAGATATATATTTCCAAGAATCAACAAACCAAATTGTTATAATTAAAAACGTTTCTTAAAAAACATTAACATAATTTATATATATATATATATATATATATATATATATATATATATATATATATATATATATATATATATATATATATATATATATATATATATATATATGTGTGTGTGTGTGTGTGTGTGTGTGTGTGTGTGTGTACAAGATGGCAGTTGGAAACAGAATAATAGGTAGTCACTGGAACAGACGCTAGTTGTTAACGACACTACCATACCATTAGATGAACAATACAAGTTTCCATATTTGAAATAACAACTTTCATTCACAAGATATTACTATAAACTTAGCAAGCCATTAAGCCACGAATAACTAATGCGTTAACTCTGTTCCATTGTCTCCACTTCAAAATTTTCTTTGAGTATTAATTGAACACAAAATGTTTCAACGTAAACACCACCATTGAGTAATGAGAAAGATGAATCAGAATGGTCTTATTTTCTATTCCTCAGATTTTAAAGCAACTAAGTTGGACTTCAACAAGAAAATGGTTGAGTTTAGTGACATCTCAGAAACGTTAGTCAAAGTGAGTATTGTTTTCTCTAACACGATCAACAATTCGTCTGATAAGTACTCAACTTGAGCAGCTATGTTTTTTTATGTTTGTTTTTTTTTTTTTGGTGGGGAGGGGGGGGGGGTTGCTAATATTGGAGGGTTTTTATTTGTTTTTGTTGTTGTTTTTATGTGTTTTTTTTTTTTGGGGGGGGGGGGGTTTGTTTTGTTTTTTTTGAGGGAAGGGGTTTGTTTGTTTGTTTTTAATCTTATTTTTTTTTTTTGGGGGGGGGGGGGGGGGGGGGAGGGGGAGGACGCTTAATGCCTGCAATTTGCCTGCCATGTGTTATGTTGTTTTAATTGTTATGAATGTATACTTTTTACCTTATGTACGCCAATTATGCATATATTAACTAGGCATGAACTAATTGACTCTTTACATAACACATCACTTTCCTGTTATGAAAACAAATAAGTACAAAATATGGGTATCTTTGTTGATAAAAATACATAACTTATCCTCAGTCACTGGCCCTTTTGGAAACTGACCTGTCGTCCAGGCTGAAAGTGCTAGAAATTTTGCAATTGTTTTCAAAAAAATCAGGTGGGTTATATATTACATTCTTTTAAATTCAAATTTCTATAACTGTTGAATTTGCTTTTATCAAAGTCTCTGTCACAAACAATAACAGAACATTTTTAATTTATGTTTTCTGTTAAAATCATAAATACAACATTTAATAGATAATAGAAATTACCAGTTGAGAGTTTTTAATTTTTGTGCTCTCATCAGAAATAATTTAATTGTATTTTATTCTATTATATGACCAATACACATCATAAGCCAGACAAAGATCTTTTTTTCTTTACATTTTTTTCGACTTCATTCCATGCTGGGTTTTCCCTTTTTCTTTGCTTCAATTTTAGTCTCCACCCTAATACAATTCGCTGGGTGTCTAGGATTGCATTGAACACACATGACTCAGCTTTTCCCATCTATCTGTTTAATTTTATTTTTTTCTTTCCATGCATGCTTTTATTTTAATAAGATTTGCATCATTGGATAAAATAATTTCGTGACATGAGGGTCATACAGCGTTCCATTTTTTAAAATGTAGATGAATATATTAAAATTGTTCACACAACTCATTTTGCGTGACTGACTTTTTCCAGCTAAAAATTGTGATCAGATGCTTTTTGTGGAGGGAGGTCGCCGCATTTGTTCACGTCTGATGGATCCTGATCCAAGCGGCCAGTTGTTGTTCCGATCTGTTGACATTCTGTGGAATTTGATGGAAAATGGGGATAAGGTTGTTTTGGCCAAGCAATTAAATAATTTGACCTGTATAAGGTAAACAATCAGTCAGATATTTTGATAAAAAATAAGATGCACATTTATACTAGGCAGTTTCACGGTTCCAAGGATTCATTATGGTTCACAATACTTCATTCATTCCGACAGCAGGTCATATGGAAAAATAAAATAAAATTCACAGCCATATAGCACAAGTTGCCTGTTAGATGCTGTTTTTTATACCAACTTTCTTACATTATTCGTTCTTTCCCATAACCGGGTACTCACTTAAAAGTAATTAGCCACTGGACGACTTTAATGTCAAGGTTTTTACAATAAAAATCATCCATCCAGTCATTAATGTGCTTAATGTGCTTGACTTTTTTATGATCAAGCCACTGTGTTTCTCGGGCCAAGAAACTGTATTTAACGCTATGGTGAAGATTTTATTTGTTTATGCTCATTGGTTTTATGCTAATTTAGATTTTCAGACTTGGGAGTTTGTTTTTGTGTTTGTTGTTGTTAGTTTTTTTTTTATTCTCCGTATCGTCAATTCGTAAGGCGTCTAAAGATGATCACAACTTATAACAACTACAACAACAAAAAAGTTAGAGAGCAGAAGGAAAATATGTTTTAGAAAGTAATTGTTTTGCTCAAAAGAACGGTTCCAATAAGACCATAAATGCCAAGCTATTTTAATCTCTGGTCTGTGAAACAATTTACCAGAATGGATTTTACGGCTTCCAAAAAATGTTTTAGGCTCAAGCCTTTCTTTTGCTAGCAACAAAGATAATCCCTAATATACCAATTATATAATTTTTTTTTTAATGCTGGTTACAGGAAATATTTTCATGTCATGTATTAACACTCTCCAAACATCTGTCTGGAGCCAGGTATTTTTCAACATCAGAATTGAGTGGGCTAACGTGTAAATAGAGTGCCTTTCCCAAGGACTCAACACTGGGGCCAGATTTTGCAATACTTTTACTCATCGTCGTTGACCATGCTCACCATTGCTTATCATTGTTGCACATAAACACCATTTGAGCTATGTCTTTCTCTTTCAGCCAATTACGTGATGCGTTCATTCACCAATTGACACAAGGATATAGCCATTATGACAGACAGCTGAGAAATGATCTCCTTGTTATTGCTACACTCATTGCGTATCAATGCTCTGATGCTCCTTTTGTGGAAACAGGCTTTGCCAAGCAGCTTACATTATTTGCCACATTCCAAGAAGGTATGAATAATTTTAGAATCCAAGGGAGGCTTCATCGGTTTGGATTTTCTTTCATTTGCTTTGTTTTATTTTACTATTTTTTAATCTTTAAACTATAGATGTTTTCCCATCTTGGATATGATGGCAATATGATCAATTTACCCATTTTCCCCAACTCACAGATTCGTTTTTACTGTTTTTCAAAAGATATAATTTGATTTTCATCTATTTCATTTTATGACATTATAAAAATCATTGAATTTAACATTTTGGAAAATCATAATGGCTTTTAAAAATTAGACTTCTAGCTCGACACAATATATAATGGAAACTAGATAACTGACATGATGGTTGAATTATTAGAGAAATTCTTGAAACCATTTAGCAAAGTACATCCGACATGATGACGCTAGCTCGCTAAACCCAAAAAGGAATTAGAAGAGAGTCACCAGTAATTTTCATTGTCCAATTTTTCAGAACTCTATTAAAAAATGAAATGATTCACAAGCATGATTGTTTATTGTTGTTTTTGTTTTTTTGTCTTTCAACAAAATTTCAGTGAAGTCACATAATGCATTGGTTCGCCACCTCAAACTACTAACAAACCATGAAGACTTTGAGCTTCGGAAGTTGCTGTTCAACATTCTTGTTGTTTTGAGCAAACAGAGCACTGTTGTTTCAGTAAGTGTTTATGGATTTATACGTTTGTTGGGTTTTTAAAAATGTTATTATTATTATCCCCTCCCCCCTTTCCCTTTACTTTTTGTCATTATGTCGAATTTTCATTTACAAGACTGTATATGTGTTGCAAGTGCCGTAAAACCCTTAAAAACAACAAAAACAAAACAGAAATGTGTATTGAAAAAAAAAAACTCTCTGAAAGACTTACTGCTAGTATTTGGACTTGAATATTTGGCTTAGGGTTATAGTGAGTGAGATAAGTTATATACCCTACATCAGGTCACAAATACGCAATGTCAAAAGCTTTTATTTTAACTGAATGAGAAAATGGAAAATAAATATTGATTGTTTCAATTCACTTCTTTAATAATGATTTTTTTTCATAATTACGTGAATGATAAATTGCATTGTTTGATCTTTTACTTTCATTCTGTTCAGATACTCAGTGAAGGTCATTTGTTACTGGCACTGTTTTCCTTTGTGCGAGCTAATGACAAGAAGACAGGCCCTAGAGAATGGAATCCAGCACAGTTTGAGGAGCTCCAGCTTCAGGCCATGGCTTCACTTTGCACATTGTGTCCTCTGCTATTGGAAGATTATATGACTTGCCAGGGATCTACACGGTTACTTCTTTTACTTGAATGGTGTGTCAGTCCAGGTTTGTTTGCTTTTATTTTTATTAAATTTCTTACATTATTCTCAGAAATTATATTGAATAGTTTTTCATTTACTTAGATCTGCCTTAACAGACAGAAATTTTCTACATAGTACGCAATTATTCAAACACTCACCAGCTCTAATTGGCAAAACAACTCACAGTTGTCACCAAGACATAAATGGATGTTCAATGTTAACAGGTAGAATGTGGAACTTATAACCTCTATAGCAGACAAAAACACCAATAAATAATAATATGATGATAACTGTATTCGATGTATTGGTTTCCAAACTATTTCTGTCAAATAGCCAATGCCATGTTTTTATATGCCATGTTTTTATTCTCAGTTGGAATATTTTTGACTTAAATTGTTTTAATTTTCGGGTAGAGTTTAATTTTTTTGTTTGTTATTTTTTTTTTTTTTTTTGGGGGGGGGGGGGGGGGGTTGTTTTTTTAATTAATTCTCTGTATGTAAATTTGTTTTGTATGTAAGTTAGTTTTGTTTGTATTGTTTTGTTTTGTTCTTTTGTTTTTGTGGGTTTTTTGTTTGTTTTTTTTGTTTTGTTTTTTCTTGTTTTTTGTTTTAAATTTTGTTTTTGTTATTTTAAATTTTTATTCAAGATAATTATTATTCTTTTTTTTCTATAAGGGGTGAGGGGAGGAGGCCAGATGTCAATGTTTATAATTGTTTATTCATCTTTGGGACTGATTTGGAATAATTCAGAACATCAAATACATATTTTATGCTTTCAAAGTACAATAATTTTCAACTCTATAACCGCCAGAGGAGTTTTGTGGACAAGGAAACAGCTTCCACGGCACAGGTGGTAGAGGAAACAAAAAAGCTCAAATGAGACATTGTCTACGCTTGATGAGAAGTGTGGTTTCCACTGAAGATGAAGTCGTTCTCCAAGACATGGCAGATCAAGGAGCTATCAACCAGTTAATTGGTAAGATGATTGTTCAAGCAATTTATTATTGCTGTATTGATGCTGATTGTATCTTTATTCCCTTTTTTTTTTTTTGGGGGGGGGGGGGGATTTTTTGCACACATATAACATATAACCCACTAGCTTGAAGTAGTATTATGTCAAGCTGAACCAGATGTTGGAAATTGAAATCTAAGTTGTGAAATAAGAGTACATTCGCCTCTATTGAGAAGAATATACAGTGACGTCTCTCCAATTCAGTCTCAATTCCCAGCATTTTGCCATCTGGAAAGTGGAATCAGTCCCTAAAGTGTAACAATAAAGAAGAAAAAAATCTGTACCCAGGCAACCTGAAAGGATAGTTGAGACATCCGGACTGTGGAGTTCCAGATTAGAGAGCCCAACTGTATGTGATTTTGTAACCTGAATTGAAGTAAAATTCGACCAATTTGATCATTTTGACTTTAATCTCAGTTTGTTTGTTTTTTTTGCGCAGAGTGGTTCATCCTTACATGAAACCATAATGGGTGGATGAGGGATGGTTAAAATTGGTTGAATCTATATTTTTATAATAACTTTTACGTAACGATTCGTTTCTTTTTAATCTATTATTGGTTTATCTTTTTATTCATTTGTTTTATATCTTATTTTTTAAATTGTAAACAGCATCTTTTCAATTTTTTTTTATTATGAGCACGCTTGTAAGTTTGAAACACTATATATACATATATAACATCTTTGTTTTTATCTAACATTACAATTGGAAAATAAATGCATCTCTTTTGATGTCTCCAGTAATATTAGACTTTCTAAAGTTGTTGACCATCAAAGAAGTGAACAAAGAAAATGAATATTACATCTTAAAATTTCAATGTGAACCATAATATGTAACAGAAACTGTTCCTAGCAACAATAGCAACAACAACAACTCTAAAATTATTATAAAAATAAAGCTAATAATAGTAATGATAATAATAATAATAATAATAATAATAATAATAATAATAATAATAATAATAATAATAATAATAATAATAATAACAATAATAATAATAATAATAATAATAATAATAATAATAATAATAATAATAATAATAATAATAATAATAATATAATAATAATAATAATAATAATAATAATAATAATAATAATAATAATAATAATAATAATAATGAAAATAATGATGATGATGATGATGATGATGATGATGATGATGATGACGATGATGATGATGATGATGATGATGATGGCGGTGATGAGGATGATTATGATGATGATCATGATGATGATGATGATAGGAATGATAATAATAATAATAATGATAAGAAGAAGTAGTAGTAGGAGGAGGAGGAAGAGAGGAGGAGGAGGGCAATATACAATCCATATACAGACAGATTAAGATTTTTTGCATCTTATTCTACCGGGGTTTTTTTTTTACTAATAATGGTGAGTGACTCGGGCTTCCAAATGTAGCCAATGTTTCATTGCTGTTACTTCACTTTTGATTTTTTTAAAAGGTTAGGTCTGCAGTCTTAACCAGATAGATACTGAAAAAAAAATAAGAATTTGGAAGAAATCCAATCTTGTCGTTGAAGGGTTGAATAAGTAATCAACATTCTTGATCTTTATCTCACTTAAGTTGTCTTTATAACAGCAACCTGATTTTGTACACAGCTTGTCTTTACAATTTCTGTCTTCTTGTATAATGCACTGAATGGGTTTCAAAATCATATTTTTGATACTTCTTTAATAATGACATCGCCTAGAAGCATTTCACCATTGTTTTTGATGGGTTTTTAATGTTTGTTTGTTTTTTTCGCTAGACATATGCTCCAAATGTAAGTTTTGTAAACTTAGCTTTATTGCAAACATTGTACTTTTACCAAGCAGCGATAGAGCAGTTTGTTTTTTCCCCTTCATTTGTTCTTGATTTTATTGTTTAGTTTGTTTTGCTTCTTTTTGTTTTTCTTTAACTTTTCAATTTTAAAAATCTTAAATAAGTTATTGAAGAAATTATTGACTTGAATTTTCCTCATATGATTTCTTATGTCCTTGTTCTTTCTTAACATGTTAATAGATATAACATTTCAAAGTATTTTTACAGTATGTCTTGTGTTTAATTAGTTTAATTAGTTTCCTGCTTTGCATGTTCCTTCCTAAACATTTTTCATTGTTTAGCTTCGGTGCTTCCGCATATTATGTGTTGTTTTATAGTGAACTCATTATAAAACATTGCTCAAGAACTCATGCAGCTTTCTTTCTTTCTATTCTGCCTATATATCATTCTGTTAGAGTGATGAATTTGCAAACGACAGGTTATTTTTTAAAGAACAGATTTGAAGTAGATGGATTTCAAAGTTTTGTATTTTGCTCTTCATGATTTAGTTATGGCTTCATTTTTCTTTTCTTTTCTTTTCTTTTTTTTTTTTTTTTGGCTTGCTTGATGCTTAATTTTCCTCCACTACGTACCATAGCTAAGCGGATCAAATCATGTTTCTCTGACAAAATTGTCTTCTGCAATATATTGTTCATTGTCTTTGAGCTTAAATATTTTAAATGGAAAAACATTAATCATTAGCAATACTGTAGTCAATAACATCATATTTATCAGATGCATATCATATTCACTTTTGATTGTCATGAAACCTTTTGCATATGATTTGTTATTGTAACAGTGCACATTGCTTTTTATCAACAGGATGAAATTATTAAAATCGTCTCGAATAAAAATATAGGTTAATCCAAAACTAAGAATCACAGCATTTATTTTCCCCTTTTAATATTATAGTACTAAACGACTATTTCAGTTTAGATTTGATTTTGATGTTTACATTGAGCAGAACAGCATCATAGCCACTCATTCCAGGATGTATTTTTTTGTGTTGGTACTAGATCTGGAATGATAGTCTGGGTTATATCTAGCGTGTTCTTGACTCTTGCTGGTTGCAGCACTACTTGACTTAAAGATCTTTTTGACTCCTCTCTGCCAGGAATGGGTCACTAGCTGAGTATGTTAGACCAAATGGAGAGTACTTTAGTAGATAGATAAGTATCCTGCCCAAAAGAATGCAGGTGTCATTGGCCCATAATATAGCGTTACAGGGACATGGAAAAATAAACATGGACCATGCGCTGCAATGATTACCTAAAAATTTTAGGCAATTCCTGCTTTATTTCAAGCAAGAGTGCGTTGTGCAGTTAGAAACAATTGATGTCTTTGCTATTTGCGTGTGAAAATATTTGATTGATAATGGTAAATTGAAGCATACTTTGTATTTGATTAAAAACAAAGATAGTTAATAGTTAAGTTTCCTTGAAATAAGAGCTATTTGAAAATAATTAACAGGGTGATACCAAATGATTGCTGTTTTATATTGTTCTATTTGAAACAAGTAAATATGATTAAAATAGATTATAAAAATTAATGGCATAAGATAAGTAAATCCCCTCTACCATCATCTAGTGCATTATCACTAAGTGAGCAATAGAGATTAATTTCTTGCTAAAGAAAAAAATGAGATAACTACATGGGGCTTGAACCAGAGTTCTGAAAAGGCAATACCTTATCCTTTCAGCTGTCTCACCCATATTATACTTATGTCATGGTCTCAGCATAATTGTTGAGCTATGTAATTTTATGTTTCGCCACATGTCTTTTAAAAATATTTGTCCAACAGTTATAAATTGTTTTTGTTATTTTTCTCCTTAATTCTTCTTATTATTGCTTTTTAAAAATTTTGCGACATTCATATTTAATACACAGTGGTTGTCAGATTATTTTTATAAAATGTTTGTCTTTGTCAGGGGTCCTGAACACAGCTTTCACTCAGAAGACAGAGGAAAACGACGCAGTAGAGATTGAGATGCAGTCTGACATTTTGTTTATCTTGTCTTGTCTTTGTGATGGGGACATGCACAGAAAGGTAAAACGGTTTTTGTTAGTGTGGGGCGGTCCTTGGCAAGCTTAAGGACCACGGTCCTACGGTCCCTGGGAAATGAAAACCGCAAGGACCGGTCCTAGGACCGGCGGTCCTTTTCGACATTGAACATTCCTGAGAGACCGTTTTGACCTTTGGGACCATGGGATCGTTCATTCTTGAACCGTTAAATACCGCTACACGATGAAAACCGTGGTCTACAGGAGTAAAACACACGGAGTAGTCACACTCATTTCAAATTGTAACCTAATTAGAGAAGAGGGGTGATGCCTTCTTTATTTGATCACAGTACTTCATTGTTACTTCGATAATTTAGCGTGAATAAAATTTGAAATTTATCCCCATTAACGGAGATAATGGAATCACCCAAGGCGTTGATCGAGTTGTTCGTGGCATTTATACACACACGCAACTCCTACCCCCACACACACACACATGAGAGGGCAGCGAGCATTGAAGAGTAAGAGAGAGACGTGAAGTTATAATAAGAGGGGGTGGATGCGGTAATAAGTAATAAGTGGGGTCGATGGTGACTTTTCGCCAGATCTAACAAACCCAGCTACCCATTCACTGCTGAGTAGACAGGGATTCAGAAAAAAACTCGACTGCACCCGGGATCGATCTCTGGCGCTTTGCGTATAAAGAGAGTGCTCTATCAACTGAGCTATCGGGGTCCCCAAATATTCTATTGGACCTTTTAAAAATACAGACGTTATAACTGGTTTTTTTGGAAGGAAGAAACTAATGAAACTCATATTATTTGATTAGTTAAAACACCAAACGAAATTTTAATATTATTGTATTATTTTAAATGACAACAATGCGATAGAAAGGAGTGGCGACAAGAGATGGACAAAAGAAAACAAAAAATCAGACTTGCAACTTGCTAGGTTTGAGACACACACACACACACACACACACACACACACACACACACATCTTTAGTAGTCACATACATTTCAAACAATAACCCATTAGAGAAGAGGGGTCATGCCTTCATCATAGATCATTGTCATTGCGATCATTATGGTGTAGTAAATTTTGAAATTTACCCCGTATAATGGAATCGTCCAAGGCGTGCGCCTCCTGTTCCCCCCATCTCACACACGAAAGGGCGGTTTGCGGAGTGGAGGGAGGTGGTCGTCTGCCTCTATGGTCGTCTGTGTCGTTTAGTGTATGGCAAAGGGGGGTGGGTGCGATTAATTAAGTGGGATGGGTGGTGATTGGTGGAAGATAGGCAAAGGACCGAGGCAACGAATCGCTGGGAAGTAGTATGGCGCCAGACCGTTGAAAGGTGATAAGAAGTGAGGACCGCCGGCGGTCTTCCTCTTTGGGACCGGACCACAGTTCACAGCTAAAAGACCGTGGGACCGGTCCTCGGTCCGGTCCTCAGCGCGGCACTAGTTTTTGTTTTCCTTTATATTAATTGTTGAAAATTAGATATGTACATATTTTAATCATATATTTATGTCAAAAAATCTGTTGTTATTATCGAATGCTTGCAGTTGTCGAGTGAGAAATGGAAGAAAAAGGTTTTTTTTCTTTGACTTTATCATATTACCAAAAGCTGTATTTCTTGGAACGAATAGTTCTTTTTTATTTCTATGATTGGAGTTACCATATCGGTAACATTCCATTTGCCTTTATCAATATGTCTCAAAACACTATATTTTTTAGCAGACATAAAAAGACATTTTTCAAAAATCAATAAATTAGGATTATTTTATCATTTAATAATGATATAATCTCGATGAGATGTGTTGTGCTACCATCTACATCACCAGCTCAAATCAAGGGAGTGCAATTGCCAGAGATGCTGTCTTCATAGTCCATGGAGTTAACAGCAATTTCATAGTGATTATATTTCAATGTTTTATTGGGTTTTTTTCCGGGTTTTTTTTTCGAAGTGAGTTAACTTTAATGGTGTTTTTCTTCTGCAAACAGGAACTGTTTGGAATCCAAGGGGTCGACATGGTTGTTCGATATCTCCGTACAGACACTCGCCTCCTAAACAGTGGACTTGGCCACCATAAACTGTTACTGGCATCCATAGACTGTACTTGGTAAGCTTATCTTCCACTTCTATGAACATGACTGAAACTGAATGAAACAAATATTGGGGTCTCCAAAATAGTATTCTGCAATCAGTATCATAATTAATTTGTTCCTTTATAATTTTAATTAGGAAATTTTATTTGGTTTTTGAATGTTTGAGTTTTCCATTTTGTTGGAATTTGATATTTGATGAAGTCACAGCACAACGTCGATTTCATTTTTCAAATGATCGGTATAGACAAATTGGGAATAGCATGTCAGTTGAATATGACAGGTTTTTATTATTGATTATTGTCATATAGATAAAGGCAACAGTGCACTTTACGTAGCTATGAAAACAAGATGAATAATCGTTATCATACTACTTAAATGTTTATTCTGACACAAACCTCTTTGGTTAACTTTTTTTTGCTTGATATACAAAAATGTCAATCAAACAACCGACAACTCTTACAATAATAGCAAAAAATTATGTCATTTGTTTATCCCATATAATATTTCAATATCAATCCATTCATTATGTTGCCCTTTTCAGGTGTTCCATTGTTGGTTGCTTTGTCACCGAGGATTACTTCTTAGAAAAGGAAGGGGTTTTCCTGCTCTTTGACCTTCTGGAGGTACAGATGATTTTTTACTTATCTCAAAGCTCTGAAATATGTGAATTTGAAAATGGCAACAATTATCAGGACAAAGAAATGTCTTATCCAACCAGTTACTTTTTTCTGAAATATTTTTATTCCTTATAAATTTCATGGAAGCGTGTTTGATTTCAATATTGTTGCAAAAGAGTTTTTGTTTTGGTTATTTATTTATTCATATTTTTTAAAGGGGGGGGGGGTGGATAGATTTGATAGATGCTTTTATCTTCACTCACTTATCCATTCCCCAAGCATTTGATCGTTGTGGGGATGTGTAGGAAGCTGATTTCAGTACACTGCACTACTCCTGTCAATTTCAGGCCTGTTCAAGAAGCTTATCCGGTCCTAATTCAGTCCATTCTTTAATGTTATCCATCTACATTTTCTTCGTATATCTTGTTGAAATTAAATAGTTACATTTAAAAGTAGTTAGAGGGGAGGGGTATTTTTGTTGGGGATTTTTTTTCTTTGGATTTGTGAATTTTATTTAAATTAATGAATGCCACAAAACTAGATTTGAGATTTTGAAATAGCATTTATCGGTATCGATTTTTTCTCAGGTCTGTCCCAAAAATATGCACAATGTCATCCTTGGTTGCTTGTTAGATTTGTGTGAGAATCCAAAGACAGTGAACCATGTCCTAACGTGGAGAGGGAAAGATGGATGTACTGCATCTCATTTGTTGTGTCAAATTTGGAGGGTAGAAGAAAGTGAAATCGGAGTTAAGCGGGATGGACAAGGCGCCATAACAGGTTAATTTGATACTCAGCTTCATTACTATATTATTTACATAGTTCTTGTACTTTTTTTTTTTTAATTTTTTGGGTAAAAATGATCAATTCTCTAAGACTTTTTAAATTTGAGTGATAAGGAAAAAAACTAGAGCTTTTATACAATAATCATATCCAGTTCATGTGTTCAAAGTGCTTTACCAGGGGGCCAAGCAAACAGCAAAACTTAACATGTACGCCCTTGATCATGATAAGAGCAGCCTTCAGTGACTTAGGACGAGATGACTTGCTCAAGATGGTCGAGGCCGCACTCTGTGATTCCTACTCTCTTCTTCCAGCTGCAACACAAAAACACAAGACCGTCCCCTATTATTTTTACTCCTCTACTCACGTCCTACATTTGTCAGCATGTTGTATGGGTAGACACCGGACTGCCAAGCCAACAAATATAATTTTCATTGCAGTATTTCAGATTATCATTTTATTGTATTGCTTAGCTAGCAGTTGCTTAACAATAATAATGGTGTATATATACAAATATTTTAAAATTATTTTCTCTTTCTATTTGATGAGTTTTTCAGGACTCTCATTTTCATTTTTCATTTAATTTTGTTCCTCACCAGATGTTCACCAACCACTGATGGGTCGAATTCAATCAGAAATGGGTATAGTCCCTATTCCTGCTTCTTGTGTGAGCCAGGCAGTAGCAGATGTCGGGGAGAACATGCGTGCTAAAGTCTACTCTCTCTTCTGTAAAATGGGATTCACTGATCTCCCAGGCTTGACTGTTGAAGATCACGTCACCCTTACAATTATTGGTCAGTCCACAATCAGTTAATAATTACTTGTGAATATTATTTTAATTTTAGCAAAATGTTACTTCCAGCAAACCACGGACATTTCAATTATTGTTTAAGATTTTAAGCACTAGTCATTACATTTTTACAGCTCATTTTATATGATGAAGAAATATTTCTTTGAAATCAATTAATGTTCAAGCTTTTAAGCACCAGTCATTAAAAACAAAATTTAAAAAAATTGAGTTTTTATATACAGTAGCGCAATATCCACTAAACGTTCTCAAAGCGATTTACAAGGGGTCCCTGAGCAACAGCAACACGTAACATGTAGAACAAGACATGACACTTGTAAGGCAATATTACAATTTTTATTCCGACAGAGACAACGCTGTTAAACATCAGATACTTATTTTATACCTGAGTACGGTGGAAGAATGTGAGTAAAGAGCCTTTTCCAAGGACTCAACTATGCACCGAGTGAGGCTCAAACTCAGGACCTTTTGTTCCGAAAGCAAGTGTCATACCACAAGACCACATTGCCACATTACAGTTTTACAGCTTTTTTTATATTATGAGGAAATATTTCTTTGAAAGTTAAGATTTACCTTTCTCTTTTTCACATAGATGGGTTCACAACTTTGATTTCCATTCCTGTTGAGCTCGAGAGATTTGAGCATCTTTACCATGAAGAACAAAATACTCCAAAGAAAGATATTTTATTCTTTATGCCGTTCAATAATGTCTTAGAAAAGCACTTCTTTTTTTTATTTATTTTTTTATTTTTTTATTTTTTTATTTTATTCACTCCTATAAGAAAAAGATCCACTCTAAGTAGCAGTAGCATCAAAACAATACCTATGAGTTTGGACGAGATGACTTACTCAAGGCCACACAGACAGGAATGTGTGAAGTAAACCTAATAGCTTCCAGTATTGAGGCAAAGACTAATGTTATTACAAAAAATATAGTCCTCCAAAGCCACAAGTCACACAAAGCCAGAGTTTATCATGTTTTTTATAGCTTTAAATGGATAGCAGCAATTGCTTACCAACGTTGAATGGGATGCTAGTCCATCACAAAGTACTTTTCAGTAGATCTTGCAGACACAGCTTTTTAATAGAAAATTTTCTTTACGGACATATGAAACAACACATATCTTTCTCTTGAAGAGTCTGAGCTTCCTAAATTTTCAATTAATCAATAAAAAAAGTAATTTAAATCACAATCTAGAAAAATATCTTGACTTCAAAATGGGAGAGGTCTGGGGAGAGACAATGAAAGAGCTGCAGAAGGAGAATGTCCGACCAGTGACTCCTGACCAAGAGGCAATTGAAGCTATTTCTAGGGCCATTGAGGAACGAGCCCAGATTGTTGTCACTACACAGAACGAGCTGCTGGAAGCCCAGCGAAATCAAGACATCCTTGATGAACAAGAATTTTATGCTGAGGTAAGGAAAGAAACTTTTAATGATAAAGCATTCATCTCACTCGTCAAATAGACCTGGTTTGAGACCTATCGGTTAGGATTTTTTTTTAATGGCTTTTCAGACCAAATAGCAGTAATTGGTAGTTGCATCTTATTTAGTTCAGGCAGAAATTACATTTCAATTGACCAAAGGATAGCAAGCAATGTTGACTGTGCATTTTACGCTTTAAAAAAAACTGTGGTGGATTTCATGGTTATAAATTGTGATTAGCATGTATAAAATCAAGGGATCATTATCGTCATCATCATTATCTCCATCAGATGATAACAATAATGGTGGTGATGGTGATAGTGGTTGTGATATTGATTCTTTGTTTGTTTTCTTTCTTTTTTTTCCGACATAACAGATTCGTGAAAATCATCGCCAGAAGGAGAAGGCCATTTCTGATTTCACTGACTTTGTTGCAAGGACATCAAATTTTGCATTGCTTAAGGTATGATATTATTCACTTATCTAAATTATTTTTTCATTGTCCGATTGTAATATGAAATCTTTGATACATCAGATATTAATTTCTTAGTTTTTGTAATATTAGAAAAACGTTTGACACAGAAGAGATGCCTGTTGCTGTATTTATGTTTTTACTTTTATATTTATATAGACTAATTGCACATTTTTCTCCAGCAATCTCAACATCAGGAAACATTCATATCGGAATGTGCTTCCTTAGTTAGTAGGAAACACATAGGGATAACCAAAATACTGGGGCTCCTGATAGCTCAATTGGTAGAGCACTAGCTTCATAAGCAAAGGGACTAAGATCCTTCTCAGGTGTTGGATCTGGCAGAAAGTATTTTGTGATAGACTAGCGTCCTATTCAAAGAGTAGGACGCAATAGCACTTGTCCATTTGACAATATAGAAACCAGGTTAAACTCAGGCTCATGGACCTAATGGCTCTGTCGGACTACTTTTTTATATAACTAAAATACATGCATAATAATATGTAAATCATTTTTAACATATATTTGTGTCAAGCCTGGTTATTCAAATGCAAATATTCACTGGTGAATATGTTTTGAGTTTGATGAGAGGGTTAATGAGCTCATAGAAACGTTTGTAAACATTGAAACAGAATAATAAATGTCATGATAGGTGGTAAATAACGATATTTTGGTTGTTTTTTGTTTGTTATTTGGTGTTGCTAACTCATAGTCATATTAGCTTTAAATAATTATTATTCGTTGCATAGTAGCGAATTGATTGTGTTTTTTTTTAAAAACATGTAACCTATCATAATCCAAAAGACATATACACAGAATATAATTTTAATATGAGAATGTTATATCCTATCTCACAATGACCATTGTTTCTATAGTTGAGCTGAACTGAATTTCTAAATTACGCATTTTTGGTTATACTTAATACAAATGATATATATTGTCGCTTATTCAGTTGCCAAGGTAAAAACTTGTTTTAAGTGTCCATAAAATTCTATTTCCTCTCCATGGTTTCACAATAATATATTGAAGTTTGTTTGTTTTTGGGTTGTTTTTTTTTTTGGGGGGGGGGGGGGTGATCTTGTTTGTTTTTTATTTATATTTAACTTTTCACACAATACTTGATGTTTTAGTTCTCTTTTGCGAGCTTATAATTATTTGAAATGGAAACATTAGTAAATGTCACGAATCAGATCGTTGTGTCACATGTATGACTGCTATTTGTTTATCGAATGTGTTTCATTGATAAATGTGAATAAGTTGTCTACAATTCTTTTTATTTTGATTTTTAAATATCACAACCTTAGATTATTATATTTTCATGGTTTGTTGGGTCACTTCTTTTGTCTTACAAAGTAACCCCTTTTGTTATGGTTCTACATAGGTGAAAAATTACTTGTACATGACATTGTGGATTTTTTTCACTGCATGTTGCTTTATTTATTTACCAAGTAGTCGATGCAAAACCAAATTTTCTTCAAACTGTTCATTTCGTCTGATAGATGCCCCTTTTTGCACGTGATTATTGAAATAATATTTTTTCTTCCAATTGCTTGGTACGCATTTATGGCTAGGGGTCCCAATATCTCAGTTGGTAGGGCACTCACTTCACTTGCAAAGGGTCAAAGGTAGATCCTAGGTGAAGTTGAAAATTTTTTTTCTGACCCCCACCCCCTGTCCACGCAGCAGTGATTGGGTAGCTGCATGTTAAATCTGGTGGAAAGTACTTTATGTAGACTAGCGTCCTATCCAAAAGGTAGCAAACAATTGCTATATTTCTATTTCACGCTATGGAAACCAGGATAAACTCCGGCTCCATGGGCCTAATGACCCTGAATGACTACTTTTTTTTACAGCTATGTCAATTAGAATAATTTCCCAAAGACCCTTGGACACAATGCGAAGGCACAATTAAATTCTTACTTTCTCATTAAGCTTGTCACTGGCCATATCTAAAAATAAATAAATAAAAAGGAAATTGTTATCATCCTCAGTGAATCTAAAATCTAGTTATAACCCAGAATAATAATCCAGCTGTCGCATTATTAGACCATTCGCATGGATTCTTTCAAATTGATTCGGTGTCGGTTATACTTTATTTACAACATCCATGAAACTAAATAACGAAGAAAAGTTTATTTACCTGATGGCTGTTAAATAAAACTGTCAACAATTTTATTTCTTAATTATTGCAGAGCTTTTACATTCATTTTTACAAAATATTTTTAGCACTGAATGCTTAGTATTTTTTTTTTTTTCAATAGCAAAATACTCAAAATGAAATGTGTTAAGAAAAGAGTTATGACTTTGCAAAAAGAGATGAACATTCAACCTTCTTTTGGTATCAAATTCTAATGTTATGTATCATGAGGTGGGGAAGAGTAGTTATTTTGTTTATTTGTTTGAGGTGGGGGGGGGGGGGAGGGGGGAGTTTATTTTCATTTCCATCATCAATACTATTTGTATTGTCATACAAAGAGAAAATGATTTATAATTTCCACTCCTTTTCTTCAGACTGCGAAAGAAAGACAAGAAATATCCATTGACGCGAGTCGAATGCACCCAAAATACAAAGATCAGTAAGTGAAATTCCTTCTTTATTTTTTTCTATTTCCATAACTGTCCTTTCACGACTGCTATATTTCTAACCAGGACAATCTAGTGACAGAAAATAGGAGGGGAGAACGAAAAAAATAAAAAACAGGTTGTGTTTGTAACCTCGAAAAACAAAAGATTAAAGCAAAAGTAGCTTCAGCCAGATGAAATCAATGTTTCTGTTTCCCTTTTATTAAAACAGGGGTCTACATTTTTATTAAAGTTTCAAACTTTTACTTATTGAAGAATGCATTCATCTGAGAGAAAACCTGTCAGCTTTTTCATGAACATTCAAAATTCATTTGATTAAAACTTCATAACACAGTATTTAAAATATGAAACATTTAAGTGATATTGATATCAATTATTTCGAAGTAAGGAAACGAGTGTGATCACTCAATTGTTTCTACTGTCTTTTGTATTTTCAGGGATCATTTTCACAGCACCGAATTGCCTGGTCTAACAACAACAGTATTCTGCGGTAAAAAGGTCACTGTTGCAAGTACCCCTAAGTCTGGAAACATTGGAGAAACTAGCTATGCCAAGTTCGATCCACTCCTGGAACCAGTTATGGAGAAAAAGATCCAAAAACATTTGACCATGTAAATAAATCACGTGTTGAGAATGTAATATAATAAATACAGTAAAATTACTTTAAACCGAAAGAAGCTAAACCGAAAAATACCTTAAACCGCAAAGAATTTAATAAATTGTACGAGTTTCTTCATTATCTTTGTACTTATTCTTACGATGAACCGAAATACTTCTAAGCAGGACTTTCTTTAAACCAAAACAACTTGAGAGCACCTTCCCTTTTTCTCTCTATATTTTTCTTCAAAAATTCGGGAAGGAGGCCACACGTAATAATGCCCGGCGATATTAAACAAAGCGTAAGTATAAGATGAGGGTGATGGGTGGGGTGGAGGCAAACACTTCAATCACTGCACTTGGGCTCGGCCAACACCACAATCGCACAGACTGGAAAAGGAAGACAGCGGGTGACTGACAGGCGAAAAATGAGGAAAGAGGGGGAGTTGGGGTGTAGAATAACGCAAGCGAGATGTTCTCGCTCGTGTGTTGATGCTTTGGAACTGACTGGATTTTCAACACGACGATAAGGAGGGGGGGGGGGTAGACAACTTACCATTGAAATGCCATTTCATTTCCACTTTGTTTAAATGTGTGTGAGGGGGGGGAGGTTCTATGTAATTAGGCCTTTGAACCTAATGGCTTTTCAACAAAAGAGAGATGTGTAGTAGACAGCTTAGCATTGACACGCCTTTTCATTTCCATTTCACTTCACCTCTGAGTAGTTGCGTATCATTCATTATCAATTATCACACAAGAACTTTCGATCTTATTTTAGCTTTGCATTTTACTAAAAGTTGTAAAAAAGGAAGCACTGTGCTTACACGTTTGAGTTTAAAATCAAAATACTATGTGAAGTCGATGAAAAAAAAGTTGATCAAGACGGAGATATGTAAATTACACGGCATCCCGAACTCAACTCTTTTAACAATTTTGAATTGAAAACGAAAACCCCCAAAAATATTTTTAAAACACACAAAAAAATTTTTTTTTTAATTAATGGTTACGAAGACGGCATTTATTCAACAACTCCATTTAATGGGAAACCCATGATACGATTAAATGAGCAAATTCCTTAAATAGTTACTACCCTTGAAAAACATTGCAACACAGGAACTTACTTTAAACCAAAATGTCTTTAAACCGAAATGGTTTAGAAGGTCCCCAAAATTTCGGTTTAAAGTAATTCTACTGTATATTATAAATTTTTCATTCCAAGAGCAGCAAATTGCTTAATCTGGATTTGGCATCTATTGCCCATTAAAAAAGGTTTTTTATTTAATTTTCAAATTTAACCATGATTGTCTTATAGTGTATCTGTTAGGACATAAGATCATTACAACTGACAGCAGGATTGTTTTACAATGACCAACAATGCCCAAGATCTCAAATTCAACTGTTCAAATCCACAAAGACCGCAGGTTCACCAAGGAATATAAAAGATCCTTTTTCGTCTTCTTTTTTGGCTGGATTTGATCAGCAATTAGTAACCATACATTGCAGTCAATGTGAATTTAAATATAATGGGGAAAGTCTCAAAGACCCACAAAATCGCCTATCTCGTTGAATCATAAATACCTAGTTTGGATTGAAATATGGCAAGTCTTCTTTAAAACATGTTTTTGAGATTTGTATTTTATATTGATCATACAATTCTTCATTCTTTTGAGAAGTTATGATAGTTAATGATACAATGACACTCAGTGAGTCTCAGTGATAATGAAAAATAAAATATCTCTTTATTTGAGAGTTATTGTTGAAAGCAATTATTACTACAGTTCAGCTGACTTTTTCAAATGTTTACACTTGACATAAAATGCAAAGAATATCCGATTGAAAGGTTGGCAAAAGACATTTGTCTTTGCTCCTGTATAAAATTAAAATTCAACATTTTCTTTTTTTTTTCCTATAGAAATGTATATGTATTTGGAAAGGTTAGGCCTCAATTATCCAAAGAAAATTTTGATACCCGTGTGTTATATTTCATAATATTATGTTGCTACATAAGGATTATTTATCATATTTTTAAAAAATAATAAAAAAATTAATCAAAGACTACTGATTCATTTCATCGGGTATTGTAGAGTGGTTTTAATATTTTCATCAACTCTATTTTATTTTTATTGCCAAAAGTTAAATGAATAAAATTTATATTTCAAGGACTGCCTGGTGATATGATTGTGAATACTTGAATTTTCATTATTTGTTATTCATTTGTGACAGCATGCACTTATTTCACGGTCTGATAACACAAATTGTTATGAGCTCATTAATGTAATGAAAATACTCTCAATCCAAAGTAAAATATTCTCCAAATCAATAATGTTAAATCAAGCCCATTATTGTGTTGGTCATCAGACCTGCGAACATGTGCAAGTAGATTACACCAATTAATTTTTCTTCCTTCCAACTTCAGTAACTATATACTCATAATTATTTATAGAAATGTAAAAAGATCAGACATGATAGATGGGCATGCACAACAATCAATTGAGGGATTATGAGCAACATCAGAAAGAAGAAGATGAAGAAAATAACGATTGGATCTCGGGCCATATGTATGTGTGTGCGTGGAGGGTCAACCTGCACCCATACAAGAAATGAGACTACTCCTGCCTCGATAAGCCCTAGGGCTCATGTTCGAACCCCTGTCACATTTTTAAAAAAATTCTGACTGCAATATAATAACCTCATTTGATTAGTGTTTCCTTTTACAATTGAATGAAGATGATCACTCTTATGGATGAAAAGGCAATTAACATGTCTTGTAGATTTGCTCCTTTGTTCGTGTTGCACAATTACCAAATAACATGACTGACCATCTTTTGATTGCTGACACTGAACAGCATTATGGACTGATTGATCGTTATTTCTCCGCAAACTTTTAGGGTTAGGCATAAATAAAAAAATCACTGATGTCATTAGACCATCATCTGCACCAGACATATAAAAAATTTTCTCCATTTGTTTTCTAAAAAACAAATACAGTCCAAGCCAGTTTGTTGGGCTCGGTTCCCGACAAATCGTCCAAATTAAGTGACGTCCCAATTAGCTGTGGCCAAGAAATTGAGCAATTTTTCAGATTTACCATAGTCCCTTTGCATTTATCCAGACCTTGTGACTGGAAATATAACTTCTTATGAAAGATGTATTGGTTGCATTCAACTAATTTATTTTTTTGGTACCGTTTCTTCTTAGATAAAGATAGAAGAAAAGTCGATAGGCGGACAGGGAGAAGAACCAAAAAGAGAGGTTGAGATATATATATATATATATATATATATATATAGAGAGAGAGAGAGAGAGAGAGAGAGAGAGAGAGAGAGAGAGAGAGAGAGAGAGAGAGAGAGAGAGAGACAAAGGAGAGAAAGAGAGGGTTACAAGTCACAACAAAAGAAGCCCCACCCCGCCTCTTCAAGATGTCATCGGAGTCAACATCAACAATGAAACAAATGAATTGACCAATCTTACTTTATTATCGTTTGTAATATCATCAGTCAATATCTTTACAACTGATTGACATTGAGAAGTAGAGAATAATAATAATAAAAATAATAATAATAATAATAATAATAATAGTAATAATAATAATAATAATAATAATAATAATAATAATAATAATAATAATAATAATAATAATAATAATAATAACAATAATAAAGCAGTCTTTTTTTTTGTTTGAGTGGCGATTCTCCATTTATTTTGTTGTTTTTTTTTTGTTTGTTTGTTTCTTTTTAAGAGTTTTACAGCGCTTACAACTTATTTAGGTCATTTCACCAACAGTAAAAAGGAAGAAAATGGGATAGATAATAGATTTCAAAAATTCATAGCACACGAGAAAAAGTAAGACAAAGGAGAATCGTTCAAAGAGGTAACAGATGTAGATTCCAAGGGCACACTATCAATGTACTTAGTTTGAGATCACCTAAAAGTCTCATCCAGACACAGCACAGGTCCAACTAAAAGAAATACTCAAATGTTTTGTTTTTTTTTGTTTTTAAGGGTTTTACGGCGCTCGCAACACATTTAGGTCAGTTCAGCGCCAGTAAAAAGGATGAAAATTGGAGAGTAAAAACATTCTAGATGTACAATTAAAGGGACTTGAGGAAGAAGTAAGACAAATGGGAATGGTACAAATATGGAACAGATGTAGATTCCAAGAGCACACCATCAGTATACTTTGGGATTACCTAAAAGTTTCACCCAGACACCAGCACAAGATCCCACTAAGAGGAATACACTAAAATGTTAACAAGTCATATTAAAATAAAAAATTAACAGTACATAACAGAGAGATGATTTACAAGGAAAAAAAATATCATCTCCCAAAACTATAACTATACATTCAACTGTTTCCCTTCCCAGCCAATGACTCCGGCCAAGGTCATGACAAAATTAGTTATCTCATTCCAAGACAAAGACAGAAAGCAATTTGAAAACAGATACAGGAGGATAGAAGACACAAGTACCTCCCTGCCCACTATGGGAGGTCGGAAACCCCACCCAGACTCAAATGTTTACAAACTATAAAGTAACAATACATACATAACAGAGGGATGATTTACAATTTACAGGGAAAAAATATCGGTCGCAAAACTTTAGTTATACATTTGACTGTTTCCCTCCCAGACAAGGACCCCAGCCGGGGCCAGGAAAAAACCAAATGATCTTATTCCAAGACAAATCAACTCAGAAAACAGAAATAGGGGTATAGAAGAGAGGTAGTGAAATAACGTCTCTCTTCCCCCCTCCGTCAGAAGGATGGGTGGAGAGAGATAGAGTGGCGATGTGTGTATCATACTGTATACACACACCTGAAATAAAGATAGATACACACGATATACACAAACGTAACTGTCAATGTCACAGTAAAGCATCAATGGTCGAAATCATCGGGCGCATTAAAAAACCCTTCAATTAATTTTTTTTTTTACATGGCTGGGTGAAATTAATTCGAGGGAACCGTGTTTGAATTAAAATTAGAGGAAGTAATGGAATGATAACAAAGAATAATAAGGAAAATACTATGGACATTCGAGTGAATTTGAGGAAACCATGTTCAAGGAAACTGTACTAGAGTGGATCATCATATTGATTTATTGATATCTGCAATAATCGTCTATGAAATTCAATAAATTCATAACAAAAAATCGAATTAACGATGACCAGCATTTATTTCTTAAAATATAAGTACTTCCATTCATCTCTCATACGGTTCTTCTGATACTGGAATATTGTCTGATGCTATTGGGCCTTGATGACAATTTTTCACGTGGAGTCTTAAATTCCCACGCCACTTTGTCTTATAATTGCATTGAAGACATTCGTATAACTTTGCATCTGTTTTATGCACCAACCGATGTACTTTTAGATTTGCTTTAAGTTTAAACAGTTTTCCGCATTCTTCACATTGGTGTGACCGTTCCTCATTTTGACAGAGATGATTGTGCTTCACCAAGTCCCATTTGCTAACAAACTTTCTGCCACATTTTTCACACTCAAAAGGCTTCTCCTTTGTATGAGCTCTTCTCATGTGCAACTGATATACAGCAGTACTGACATCTTTACATCTAATCCATTTCCCGCAGAGCTCACACAACATTTCAGAAGTTTTGGGACGTAATTCTTCAGGCAGAGGATCGTTTTTAACACATTTCTTACAAACACTGAGAAATTTATCATGCTCTGTATTCAATAACGATTTGATATCAGTAGCTGTGCTAGATAAGGTTGTCAAGTTTGTGGTCATCATTGGTAATGACATTTGCAATGAATCCGTTCTTGGAGTGTCATTCAAATGACCAGATCCTTGCTGCTGTGAGAAAAGAGGTGCAGGTATACGGTTGTTTTTGAAAGAGGGCAATAAGTTAGATATTTGTTGTTGGGCCATATTACAATTTGTCAGTATGTCGATATAGTCAGTTGTCATTGTTGATGACTTGGCAGTGGATGCTGGTAAGATATTACCTTGTATCCATGATTCAGTATTAGCATTTGATGATTTTGTGGTTTTGCTAATGAGTGTAGGATATTTTGTTATAGTGGAGTTGGCAACGACATTATCATGAATTAGTGATATGAGATTTCTATTGTTTTTTAGATTGATGTTTTTGTCAACATTTCTGGTATTGCTGAAGTCATGAGAGTTTGTAGAAGTATATGTTGCACTCCCTTGTTCACTTCGGGAAACTGTCATTGTTTGTGCGTCACACGTGGTTTGCTTGCATTCTTTAGCTGCCCTGAGTTCCCATTTCTGAAATGTTAAAAGGTAATCAACTGAAGAAATGTATATCCCATAGATAAGAACGATATCTGCATTTCAAGCTATCAAAAATTAAATTGATGAGGAAAAGAACCATCCTATTGTCTGTATTGTTATTTTCTTTAAATTCACCATAAAGAGGGGGGGAAAAAGGCTTAACTGAAATCTCTGTTGAACCATCCTCTTTGTTGTATTCTTTACTTAGAGGTGCTTGAGAGCTAGATCTGAATCTTTCTTCTTCTTGTTCTAATAACTACTACTAACTACTACCACTACTACTACTACTACTACTAGGCATTTTAGCGAGAGCGCGAGCCACTGGCTGAATCGGCGATCAGCCACCCATTGAGTTTTTGTGACTGACCGTGGAAGCGACCTGCGGGAGTGGTCGGAAGCAAATGCAATTTTTGTTTCGTTTTTCAGATCGTACCACCACTTCAGATCCGTCTTTTTGAATAGGAGAAACTAAACTACGAAACAGTCTTTTTCTGATGTCGATCGGATCACTGTAACTCGAGTTATTTTCTTTTGAAATCAATGCAAGTTTTAAAGCTTAAGAACATAAAAACCCGTTGGATGACAGTATTTAAACTTCGTATACATAAAAATCAACTATTATATATTTGAATGACACAAGATATGTAAGAATCAAACTTGGCACACGACTTGTTTAACTCTCCGCAAAAAAAAACATGATTTTAGACTTACCGCACAACTGAGCTGGCATTCAGTGGCTGTGACATTCCGCTGTAGCTGACCTTTTGTTTACGATCGAAACTAGTCTGTTTGGCCCCCATGGTAAATATTGAATAAATATCTGTACTTGAGTCCTAAAAGTGAAGAGCTGAGCCAAGACCCCCCCCCCCCCTCCCCCAATCCACACACATACACCCTCCCATCGTCACCTTTGGTTTATTTGTTTTGGATTTTTTTTTTAATTGGAGAAGGGGGGGGAGTGTCACGTCGTATGATGACCATCCATTTCTCTGTAAATTTTAACTTTCAACAGCCACTTTTGGTCCTCCAGTCAGTCATTTAAAACGTTTTACCGTTCAGTTTGTTGACAGTTTTTTGAGAGTCCAATTTATTTTGTGTTTTTTTTTTTAACAATTAAAACGGATTTATCAACAGTTTGTTTAATTATATTTTGTTGACTTCCTTCAAGCCCTCACTTTTCATACTTAAGCAACAAGGAATTGATCCAATATATATCTTTTTCACTCCAAAATATTATTTTCCTTTTCATATTTTGCTTCATTTCACTTTGTTTTAATTCAGATGAATACTTTCAAATGTTTAAAGGATGTCAAGGAGAAGATTGCTGCTATTGCTGAGTCTCAAGGCCAAACTCTCACGAACTCAGCAGTAGTTCATAAGTTATGCCTATTCATGACTACCAAAGGAAGATAAAAGACAATAAAAGCAAAATCCAGTTTATGATGAAAGAATAGAAGTCTACCTATATTTTGATTTATAATTCATTAAAATCCATCCATTTTTGAAGAACTTACATCTTCATAGGCAGTTGTTATTACTTGTGTTGTCATTAACTCGTCACAACTTTTCAATGGTAAAATTGGCCGTTTCGGACCCCGAAAAATATAATTTAAAATTTATAACTCTTGAACCAATTGAGATATCTCAAAAGTTTAAAAACCATTGGAATAAGCACAGCAAGCTGCTTCTGTTAATACCAATTTAAAGAAGTTCTTTATAATTTGAAATTTTCACTAAACTGTCTACTACTACTGCTGCTGCTGCAACAGCAAAGCAACAAAAACAATTAGTACCACTGCTCCTACTACCACAACTAACACACTCTATCAATAGGTCTGTCTATTTACCTATATCAATTATCCTTCTTTCTATCTATCTCTCTATCCATCTATCTATCTCTATTTTTATGTCTATCTTTATCTTTCTAACAATAAATTAGCAATCTATCCATCTGTATATTTGTTTTTCTAAATTTCTATATATTTATCCATCCTATCTATTCACATAGTTTCGGTCTCTCTCTCTCTCCCTCTCTCTCTCTCTCTCTCTCTCTCTCTCTCTCTCTCTCTCTCTCTCTCTCTCTCTCTCTCTCTCTCTCTCTCTCTCTCTCTCACACACACACACACACACACACAGAGCAAAAATCGACCATTGCAAAAACACCTCTCCCCCAACCCATTCCAATCACTCCATAGGGACCCCCCCCCCCCCCCCCCCCCCCCCCCCTCCATTGTTTTCACACTATAACAACAACTTTTACTTTTGATACTTCTAATGTTAATACTACATTGTTATTGTCTTTTTTTTTTCATATATTATTAGAAACTTCTCATCTCTCAATACACTACCCCCCCCCCCCCTCCATCCCCTAACATTCCTATCACACTCTAGGGACTCTCTACTCACACATTGATGCTACACTTTCGTTTCACCCATACTCCAACTCTACAAAGGAGAACACACCCTACAATTCTCACCAAACTTAGTTTATTTGTTTGCAACATTCCTTTGTTTCCTGTTTTGCAGACGAAGGGTTTGTACTTGAAACATCCATTGATTGTATAGTTTCTATTCTAAACCTTTCCATTTTCACATTTTCGTTAGTATTTTTACGATCCAATGCTTCAGGCAGCCCCAACTGATCACTAATCATTTTTATTAGAACCATTGAAAATGTATTGAACAGAATGCAAAATTTTCGGCCCACCTGAGGATTCATGATGGTTTGAACCAAGTCAATGACCTTCTGGAATTCAACTTCCACTTCTGGGCTTTGACCCATGTCTAAACACAACTGCAGCAGGTCGAGATTTATACTGTGGAAATAAAGAAACAATATGAGAGGAAATAATGACAGGGATTACAGAATGCATGGGTGCCATCGCCTGGACTTTAAAAAAACTGCAAGGTCTTTGTAGGAAAGTATAGAAAACCTGCAACTTCGAAATGTAGCAATATGCAAACTTTGTTATTGGTGGCTCAAAAACGTTATTGAACAAAGTTAACTAATAAAAATAAAAGCAACTAGTTGTCCATCATAAACCAGGAAGATCTAGGCAAGCATGCAGCAATTAGACTCGCCACAGGATGGAGCAAACCAATATGATTTGCAATTGTCACTATACAGATAAAGCAGATTCTGTTAAGCAATTACAGAAGAGAGAGGCTGCATATAGTAAAGAGGACAGCACAGAGCATTAAGCCTTGAGACACTCCCAAATTTCAAGACAATTTATGCGATTTGACACATTTTTTTAACCATGACAGACTGCCAATGATTGGTCAAATAATATGTCATAGTCAATGGTGTTAATTGCTACAAACAGAACCAAAAGACACAATACATTAGCTTTGCTGGAACCAGAGTTTCAGAGAACTACAAAGAAAAATTAAAATTAAACTTTTTAACACCAAAAAGAAATCATTATTATTGTATGGCGTAGAAACAAGGCACTTGAACAAGAACACAAGCCTTAATCTACAATTGTATGAGAAAAATACTACAAATTAAACGGCATGACAAAATTAGAAATATATATCTCTGGGAAATGGCAAGCAAAGATGAAATAGAGATGGAAATCAAGAGGGGAAGATGGCTATGCCACACCATAAGAAAGCCTGCAACAAATATTACTTAGCAGGTTCTGACATTGAACCCACAGGGAATGAGAAAACAAGGGCGGCCTAGAAACAGCTGGTTGAGGACATTAATGTAGTATTTGAGAAAAGAGGATTTCACACAGAGGTAAGCAGAGAAGATGGCACAAAGCCAGACAAGATGAAGAGGATTTGTCAATGGACTATGCTCCTGCTGCAGACCTTAAGTAAGAAGGTACTGCAAAATGTCTCCTATCTTGGCTCATAGAGTATGTCAAGCATTCATTAAAAGTCAATATTTAAAGTTTGCT
Source organism: Berghia stephanieae (assembly GCF_034508935.2). Taxonomy (NCBI): domain Eukaryota; kingdom Metazoa; phylum Mollusca; class Gastropoda; order Nudibranchia; family Aeolidiidae; genus Berghia; species Berghia stephanieae. The sequence goes on from NC_088361.1 coordinate 32,511,124, forward strand.
TCCACTGAAGGAACAATAATGGGGCCAAGATTATTCATTTTGTACACTTCCTGTCTTACAGAAATCATTTTGCAAACACAATCTGAAATCACAGTATTATGCTGACAATCATCATCATATCGTTTCACAACACCAGTGCTGGCAAATAATGCAGATGACAAAATAATTTTTTTTTGTTTTGTTTGTTTGTTTGTTGCTTTAGGTCTCTTCCAACACAATTGAGGTTATATGAGAGACCGCTGAAACAAAAAAACAAGCAATCTAACAAAAATAGTACAAATATCAATCAAAAGCATAACCTAAAGATATCATAAGCTAAATTATAAATAACCAAGAACAAACAGGCAGAGGATTTACAGGAAAAAAAAATATCCCCTGTCAAAAATACAATCACAAACCAAAGAAGCAGGATAGGCTAGTAAAGAGAAGAAGAAACGACATCACTATCGGATCGTACACCCATGCGAACATCATAGGTATATGATTCAAGGGTGATGCTCCCATCCAACCACCCGCGACAAAATAATTAATAGAATTTATATTTGCCATCTTTTCCCTGATTTCGAGTAATAGTTATGGGGATGCAATGGGGATGCAACGTTATCTTTTTATTAAAACTTACTTTGATATTTTTTCCAAGTGTTTAATTTTTGCCATCAACCGTCTTTCCTCACAGAGAGCACCGTGTAAGTCTTTCAGGAGTTTGTGCTTGACCTCCACACAGTCAGGATTTGGGCAAATAAGTGAATCTTCATTAATGTATGCGAAATCTGTGAGAAATGTAAAACATTGTTTTTAAGTTAAAAAGAGATTTAGTTTTTTTAATTAGCATCGTTTTTATTTAAGTTTTAAAATTTAACAGCAATTAAGATACTCTGAGGCATTTCAGGAAAGGAAAATGGTAAAAATTAAGTTGCTAGAAACTGTGGACTAAAAAGAATATTGAAGAAAAATGAATATAATAGCTTAGCACAGAACTTTTCAGGCTCAAATTCCTTCTTCAAACAACAAAACAATTTACGTGTTTTAATTGATTTTGTTATGCGTTAAGTATTTTGTTCTTTTTTAAAGCTCTTATATATTCATTTTTGTACAAAAATTTTGAGAAAAGGTAAAAGGCAATGGTTTCAACAGTAAGGCGCATAGAAAGTGTCCACAGATTAAGGGAAAGAGAGGATGATAACAGAAGTTCCCACCAACTGCCCATGCATCATTTTTTTGTAGGTCTTAACTCAATGACTGCCACAGCCGAAACATTTTGTTTTTTATATTTTGACCTTTGACTGCCATGGCCGAACCCCCTCGGTTTCATACTTTGCTCTTTCTTTTTCTCTACTTCTGACCGAACTGTATCGGCCATGGCAGTTTGACGGCGAGGTAGTTCATTTTTGTATCTTTCATTTCATACCAAACATGATGGGGTACTTTTTAATGTTGACATTCTTTTTAGCAGGCCAAAGTAAACAATAACCTGTTTGGTTTTTTTTTCTTTTAGTTCTATAACATAATGGAGGTTTTTAATTTCACCTTAGCCTTAAGAATTAGCATGCAGCTACATACTTTATTACCAGAACCAAATTTATTGATGACAGCTCAAAAGATTCCCGTCTGGATCTATGTTAATTTCCATAATACAGAGGTATAATAATTAAAATAGATGAGTGCCAGTTTGTAATAGCCTTTATTTCTCCTCAAACACTGCAGCTTCTCCAAAACTAAAACACTAGACATATAAAGAGTCACCTCCCTTTTTTTTTGAAGAAAAAAAAATGTAAGCTTTGTGCAATAAAAAGTAAAATGATTTCAGCCTTAAGTCATATTTTTACAAATGAAATAAATCTTAATCTAGATTTCCAATCCAAAATAGTTGCAGCTTCATGTGATGAAGATTTGACACACTTAGGTGTGGTGGGGTGGCATTGTTTTTGTTTTTGTTTTTAAGGGTTTTACGGCGCTTGCAACAAATTAAGGTCATATCAGCGCCAGTAAAAAGGAAGACAATGGGATAGTAAAAAGTTCTAGAATTACAATTAAAGCACCCAAGAAAAGGTAAGACAAAGGAGAATTGGTTCAAATAGGAAACAGATGAAGATCCCAAGAGCACACTATCAAAGTGCTTAGTTTGAGATCACCTAAAAGTCTCATCCAGACACAAGCACAGGTCCCCACTAAGAGGAATACACTCAAAAGTTCACATTTCATAATATAATATGTAAACAAAATATAATACAGTGCATAACAGAGGGATGATTTACAAGGATAAAAATATCATCTCCCAAAACAATTGACTGTTTCCCTCTCAGCCAGGGCATCCGGCCAGGGTCAGGACAAAACCAAATAATCTCATTCCAAGACAAAGACAGAAAGCAAGTTGGAAAACAGATATAGGGGGATAGAAGACACAGTAAGTACCTCCCTGCCCACTATGGGAGGTCAGGAACCCCACCCAGTGGGGTGGCATTGACGTACTATCTATTCATTGGTTTTAAAGTGGTAGCATTTTAAATAATTATAGAATATTGTCGGGTGATTGATTGCTCTGACATTCTCTGGGATGCTGATCATGCACGAAAAGTAGTTGGGAAGACAACTGCTTGTGCGCATTGATGCTGGAATATGGCAGTGCATATGCATTTTCTTTTCTTCTGTGGGTTTTCAATGTGTTAACAGGAATGGTGGTGCTTCCCTGTCAGCCTTGAACAACATAGTCATCTTTTGTGTCTTTCTCCTTTCAATAAGTGGGGTCCAGCTTAAATGCTCCATTGTATCTTTTGCACTGTGTTGTCGGTTGTAGTCACTACTGACAAATGTATCAATTCTATCTTATTGATCGATGTTGATGTAATCGGGTCCATATGCTGTTGCTGTATTCTAAAACAGGTCTTACAATTACTTTGTAGTACTTTTACTTCACTCTTGCGGGGCATGATGATAGGTTCCGACATAGAAAGCTAAGGATGTTTCATTTTTTTTTGTCAATTTGATAAGCATTTTAAAAATTATTTTCTAATATATATATATTGCTTATTTTGTCTTCATACATTATCAATTTATGTATATATAAATTCACCATTTGACTCAGATGAAACAAATAAAATTTTAAAAATCAGAAATATACAGATTGTACAGGAGAGACAAAAAAAAAGTTTTTCTATATCTTTTAATCTATCAAGTCCTGATCTCATATTTGTAATAAAAAATGTATTAACTTAGAGTCACAAAACCCAAATAGAAAAAGGGTGAATGGCTAAAGTATATGACAATGTCAGGAACTCAATTTGACCCAATTACCGATATACAACCCGATGGTGGCAGGCCTATTTGTAATATCTGCTACAACCACCTAATGATAGCACTTATATAATAGGTCATTTGAAGCTGGGAATCGTTATTTGGCTGCCCTGTTACAAGATTGTTTGAGTGCACCTACAGACTTTATTACCGGATTGAATTTCATCATTGATGGCTCAAAGTCTCAATCTACATTAATTTCCATAATACAGTAGTATAATAATGAAAAACAGATGAGTACCTGTTCTTAAAATAGCCTCACTTTATTTCTCCACAAATACTGTAGGTTATCCACATGTAGGTAAAAGAAAATCAGAGACAAGCACACACTCGCATCCAAATTTATCCCATATGGCCAAGGTTTGGTCAAAAACCAAGCCATCTCACTAAGACAAGGGTAAAAAGCCACTTAAAATGGACAAGAGTTACAAGGGATAGGAGACATGAAAAACATCTCACAAATATCCCTTCACTACAGTTATAAAAACACTGCTACAATATATATATATATATATGGAAGGGCTTTTAGATAATATGACTATAAGCAGATTTGAACAAGCTCTGTTTGAGTATTAGTTGAATGCTCTACCAACAGCTAACAGTGAAATATTGACCAGATCCCCAAATAATAAGAAAATGATGTGTGAATTGAATGATATGCACTGTGGTACCTTTGGGAATAAGAGCCGGCATTTCCTCGCCTTCTCCTCCAGGCAATTTTAAGAATAAGTCCTGTCTTGCTACCTTTTTGTTTTCATCATCGTCCTCTTTAACATCACAATAAGAGTGATCATCTGATCCTCCTTTTGCAAACTGTTGAAATAAACAACAATCTCATGAATTGCTTGCTGATTTTGTTTGTTTTCTTTCTACTTCACTATTGCAAGGGAAAATAGTTCAGATGTATTTTCACTGCATGTTATCAAAACCATGAAATTATATTTTTCTTTTTATCCAAATCTTTTCAAATCTTCCTGTATTTGAATGCAACATCTGTCATTATATGAACGTTCTTCCTCTCTTTCATAAACATAGACACAATTATCATTTTGCAAGCATTCAACGACATTTTTCAACGTTTTACATTTCTTTCATCCTAGAGAAGTTTACCTTGTTGTTTACACATAGGTGGGAATTGAAAATCATGGTTTCAAGGGTAAAGCGTCCAAACTTTCTTTGGAAAGTAAGGGGGGGGGGGGGGGGAGCAACATTATATATAACACTCATGATTCACAACATAAAATAACCATATTTATAGTTATCATCAACATAAACGGAAAAAGAAGTGAATAATGTACTGTAGTGGTGGCTATGATTGATGATTGATGGTGGTAATAATGGCAGTAATAATAATAATGATGATGTGGTGGTTTTTGTTGTAGTGGTAGCAATGATGACTGATATTGATGATAATGATGATGATGAGCCTCTACTCCAATGAATGATAAATGATTTTTGTGCCAGTTTATGTGTGTGTGTGTGTGTGTGTGTGTATGTGTGTGTTTAAGTGGTTGTGAGAGCAATCACGTCCCCTCAACATGCCTTTTCAACCTATAAATAGAATTAATATTCAAAGAAATAGAGAAGATGCATGCGTAGTTGTGAATGGAAGATACATTAATAGCCTGAGATATGCAGATGGTACAATACTACTGGCAACAAGCAAAGAAAAACTGCAGAAACTAGAGGACAAGACCAACAGGATCAGTAATAATTATGGACTGAAAATCAATATCCAAAAAACAAAAACCATGGTATTCACATGACCAGAAGAAAAACTTGAAGCCACTATAGTTGTAGATGGTAAAGCAGTAGATCAAGTATAGGGTTATACATACCTCGGCCAGTATATCACAGAAGATGGCAGATCTATTGCAGAGGTTAAGAGAAGGATCAGCATTGGCAAAACAAACTTTATGGAAATTAGAAAAATCTTCACTAGCAAAATGTGACTTATGGTACTACATTTTTGTATGCCTGTGCAACATGGACCATAATGAAGGAGATAGAAAGAAAAAATGATGCCTCGGGTTCTTTTTGATGCAGGACAAAGGTCCAGAAAACTGTTGGCTGAAGTTATAAGGAGAAAACTGACCTATTATGGACACATTCAGAGACACAACAACATCCAAAATCAGTGTTAGAGTGAAAAGTAGCTGGCAGATAGGTACAAGGCAAACCAAGGAAGTCCTGGATAGGAAATGTGGAGGCAACAACTAGCAAAAAAATAAACGACTGCTCAGTAATGGCCCATGAGGCGTGAAGTAGGGTGTTCCATGATATTCAAACTCTGTGAGATGGAACTCTGGTAAGGTAATATGACAGTAAAAATAAGCTTACATAGTCCAATGGTTTCTATAATCATTGATATTTGAATATGAGGTGTTCTTGCCTGAAGTAATTCTTTATGTTGATTCTTTGCGTTACAGTAATGTTCTGTCTTTTTCTCTCTTCCATGTCCAAGCTTTAATGTTGGAACCCAATCAGGATCATTATAGTCCATCAATAATGCCGGTTTTCCTGACAAATGAAATAAAAAATCAATAAATAAAAATAGATTGATTGTTGAAAGTTTATTACTCGTTGCTAGCCTAAAACAATTCTTGAGCTTCTCATTTTCAAATTTTAAATTTACACTCAGACTAATCAAATATGGGTGAAAGTGAAAGTGGTTCAAATTGGTGGAGTTAGGCTTAGAGAGCAAACGAACTAAATTTGAGTTTGCAAGGCAATGTAAGTCTCTGTGATGTAATAGTAGCAAGTCTAACCAGTTATCAGGAGGTCTGAGGTTCGATCCCTAGTCGAGGCGGGCTGATCTTTTCTTGTATTTTTCTTTCTGCTTTGTCTGCAGTTTCATTCACACCTTTCAGATTTTAAATACGTTGCCTACATATTAAGATCTTACAGAAAGTACTTTGTTACAGTGACAAAGCAATGTCCAACTACAGGATTTAATAAAATAAGGCTGTTATTTTTTCTCCATCTCCTATCCAACCTCTTTTTCTTTTTTGATGCTCGCTTCCATTCAACACCACATTCATTAAAAGCTGTTCAGAAGATTGTAAAGCATCAGATTAGAGTGAACAAGAAAGATTTTCTCAATAAAAAAAATTAATTGAAATGGCTCATATTATACCTCCAAAAAGCAACATCAGATTTACCAGGAAATAAACTCTTTGACGAAAAAAATGCTGCCCCTATTTTGTGGCAATAAAAAACAAAGATGGAGTCACACTCACTGAAGAGAAAGTTAGATGGGATACAGTTGCAACATAGAATTAAACGAATGAGAATACGTACGAAGCCTAAAAAGTGTCCACCAATGAAAGCATTCAGCGCCATTATATCTTGGGCTGGGAATGTAAGCATTACCATTCATTCGGTCTCTATGTCAACATAACGACACAAGAAAAACAACAAACAATATCAAAATCCACAATAAAATTATTCAGAACTGTTGCGTATATTTATGGCACAATGAAGCTGTCAAAAAATGAAGTTAGAGAATGTGTGTAATCATGTATTATAATAACCTATAATGTGTTATCCAACCACCACATCATCACTGTCACTATACTAAACCACCTTACAATCATCACCACCACAATTACTACAACCACCACCACTGCATCATTATCACTACACACCACCACCACCACCACATCATCATCACCACTACAACGACCACCACTCCATCATCATCACTACCACTACTACTACACTATCACTACCCCCACTATTACAACCACCACCACCACATCATCATCACGACCACTACAACTGCAACAACCACCACCACATCATCATCACTACCTCTACTACTACAACCACCAGCACCACATCATTATCACTACCACTACTACTATACCACCACCAGCACATCATCATCACTACCACTACTACTACAACCACCACAACCACATCGTCATCACTACCACTACTACTGCAACCACCGCCACCATACCATCATCATTACCACTACTACTACAACCACCACCACCACTACTACTACAACCACCACCACATCATAATCACTACCTCAACTACTACAACCACCACCACAATATCATCACTACTACTACCACAACCACCAGCACCAAATCATTATCACTACCACTACTGCACCACCACCAGCACATCATCATCACTACCACTACTACTACAACCACCACCACCATCACCACCATATCATTACCATTACCACTACTACTACAACCACCACAACCACATCGTCATCACTACCACTACTACTACAACCACCACCACCATCACCACCATATCATTACCATTACCACTACTACTACAACCACCACAACCACATCGTCATCACTACCACTACTACTGCAACCACCACCACCACCATATCATCACCATTACAACTACTAATACAACCACCACCACCACATCATCATCACTACCACTACTACTACAACCACCACCGCCACATTATCATCACTACCACTACTACTGCAACAACCACCATCATATCATCATCATTGAAATATTTTTTTTTTAAATTGCTTTATATAGTGCAATATCTACTAAATGTGCTCAAAGCGCTTTACAAGGGGTCCCTGGTCAACATTTAACATGTAGGACGGGACACGACGCCTGTTAGACGATATTACATTTTTTCGGACAAAGACAACTCTGTTAACGGCCAGGTACTCATTTTACACCTGAGTACGGTGAGAGAATGTGAGTTAAGAGCCTTTTCCTAGGACTCAACTATACGCCGAGCGCGAGGCTCGAACCCAGGACCTTCCGATCCGAAAGCGAGTGTCATACTACTAGACCACATAGTCGCATCATTACCACTACTACTACAACCACCACCACCACATCATCATCACGACCACTACTATTACAACCACCACCACCACCATATCATTACCATTACCACTACTACTACACCTACAACCACCACCACATCATCATCACTACCACTACTACTACAACTACAATCATCACCACCACCACATCATCGTCTGACCTTTTGCCTAGGACGTAATCATTAATAGAATGTTGTGTGGTTTTGACCGTGAAGAAAACCTTAAGAAGTCACATTTATATCATTTTAGAGACATCATTTTGAATAGCTTTGAGTTAAACGAGCGAGCAGGAAGTTATTTTCTTAGATTTCATGAACGGCCGATCAGCGCTTGTTTACTATAGTAACGCGATTCCCAGCCCATGTCTCAATGGCGGATATTTTTCTCATCGAGGCCGCTGGTTGGTTAGCCAATAAGAGCACCGTACGGTTTCCATTGGGTAAATTGCTTGAGTTGCAATTATCTTTGGCTGCACAGAGTTGTGACGTGTATGATTTAAATTAGCCTAAATAATGCCAATTAGCAGTGAGCTTGAACAACTCAGAGAGGAAGTAAAGTGGGCCATTGGCAAACTCTTCTAGATGAAAAGCTGCTGGATATGTCTCCGAAATCATATTGGCTGGCGGAGACAGGGCATAAATGTATATCGTAATATCACATCCTTTGCAAGAAAATATAGGGAACACAAAAATGACCTGTGGAATGAACAAGAGCAGTCTTCATCCCCATTCCTAAGAAAGTAAACTACAACTACCAGGCAATTGCTCTCTTATCAACCATGAAAATCCTCCTGAAAATAAATGCAAAAGTCTTGAAGGAAATTGGATAAAGAAGTAAGCCAGGCACAGGCCGGTTTAAGACCAAATTGAGGGACCATTGACTAAATAGTCAATCAAAGAATGCTGTTAGAAAATCACAGGGAGACTAATATTAACATGCTCATGTATTTCCTTGACTTTGACTGTGTCATTTGACACAAGATGATAGAAACACTGAAAGAGCTGAACTTTCATTATAAAATTGTACTAAGTACAGATGGCTGTCGTGAAACTCAAAAGTGGAAAAAGCAAGTGGTTTTGAAGGGCATAAAAGACAAGATGGCATACTATCTCCATCAATATTTAACATGTACACAGGGGAAATCATGAAAAAGATACCAGAGTGACAGACATAATCTTGACTTTGATGGCGTTCAGATGCAGGGAAATGCGCTACATAGATTATACTGTTCTGATTACTCAAGCCCCAGACGACTCCATCACAAATTCTGTCAAGAAACACAGTGAACACAGGGATCTACAACCACCTCAATGCGAAACCAAAAATCATGGACCTGGACAAGAGCCCTCTCTTAACGTTATGTATTGTGAGGAGCAACTGGAATATTTAATACAACAGAATCTTTTTATTTAAAATTCCATGCTTCCCCTCTCCGTACTAATTTATGCCTGGCTTGGTGGTTCAGTGGTGCAGTGTCACATCTCGTCACAAAATGAAGTAATATCGATTGTGGTCAGCGACTGGATAGACAGTCATTGTGGAAAGTTTTGGTTCACTGGGTAAGGCACTTTACACACATTAACATTATCCAATTATCCCACTCGCCTCAGGGTGAACGGATTGTGTAAGAGTAAGAGTGTTAGTACAAAAAGGACACCAAACAGGCAACTGGTAATGTATGAAATGGGGATATGGTTCCATATGGGTTGCTGGGGGAATAAATGTGAAACATTGTGGTGCATTGATCATGGTAAAAATGCATGGAAATGTGCTATATTGTTCATTTTAATTTATTCATATTCGCTTTATTTATCAAAACAGAATACATTTCAATTTCAATTATCATCACCATGTACATGATAATATAATAGGACCTATTCTTTATCATATCGTCCTATAATTATATTTAGCCTAGACGTCTAGATCTACTTCCTTAAAATGCCCTATTCCTGCATTTTTAAATTTCAATATTCAATATGGATATTTTTGGTCCATGCCTTTTATTAAACTTTTATACTTGGATAATTTTACATTTTAAAAATGCAGTTTCTTAACATGTCAACATTTATTTTATTTTTTTTACAAATTGCATTTTTATCTTTTTTTTATTGGCAAGGTCCTTTTTTTTCTTCAACGCGTGTAAAAAAAAAATTGGCTGACATTTCTGAAGCAACTAAAAAAACCTGTAAAAATCTTAATTAATCATTAATCCGCTCGCAGAGACCAAGTATTTACCAGAGTACCATATTTTCCATATTTTCTTACCTTTAATAAAATGGTTATTGCAAACCCGGTGGCTGCCTTTAACAGTTCTGTCTAAGTCTAAGTCTTTTCTTCTGATTGCTGCAAGCCATAACCGCCGTCTCCGTTTGATTAAATCATCTTTAAATGTTTTCTTTTTTGATGGAACTCGAAACATACGAACACCGAATTCACCCGCTTTTCGAGTGCACCCATTAATTATACAATTGTAGGGCATTATTTTACTCTATTAAATTTTAAATTCGCGATTGGATTGCCCTACTCTGTGCGTGTTTGTAATAGACCGCAATCACAATTTCTTTCTCCTGGGGGAAGGCAATCACAGTAGGAATGTTTTTGGAACTGTGTTTTCCGCCCATCAGTGTACTGAATACACAGCTGTGTATTCAATACACCGCCGGAAGAGATTATAAGGTCTAAACTGTTTGACTGAGCGCGAGAAGGCAAGGCCGGCTCTACCGCCCCCGCCCCCCCCCCCCCACCCCCTTTCCACCTTTCTCTCTGACGCTTCCTTTAACATATTCAAGACCCCATAACTATAAAGTTGTTCTCTTTTGTTTGTTTTTTGTTTTTTTGTTGGTTTTTGTTTTGTTTGTTCATTTTTGTTTCATTTTTCTCAGGACTCTTGTTACGTACGGCAATAATTTTTTTTGACTCAATAGCTTACTTAGTGGAATTTCAATAACTATCATATCGAAGTACTTAACTAATTAAATTGTGCGATTCTGGCGCTGATATGACATAAATGTCTCGCAAGTGCCGTAAAACCTTTAAAAACAAACAACAAAAATTGTGCAATTAATTATTTTTTTAAAGTAAAGAAGATTTCTCATCTTTAAATTATGTCAGGTTGAATTAGGACAATTTCACCAAGTTTCGTCATTGTCCCTACAGACCTTGCCTGAATCTCGCATTATAAGTAAGAGAAACACAATAATCAGCCTAAAATTCATGTTTATTTACCCTAATTACAGGTGAACGAATTAAACTACGGGTCTTTTTCAGGAAAGAGTCTCTCATATCCACAGTCTTCATTTTGTCCTAAATTAATATAATAAACTTAAAAGAGAGTAAAAGCAAATAAATAAAAAATGTTAAAAGTCTATCAAACTTCTCGAGTCACTTAGAATTGTGTCAACGTGTTAAGTTAAAAATTAAGAATTTTTGCCAAGGGGGTTCCAAAAAAAAAAAAAGAAAAAAAAGAAAGAAAGAAAATATTATGCCTAGAGAGAAGCTCGAACTCCACTCCGGTTACACTTACGCTGTGCTAACACAGCCTGCCACCTCGCTTTCTCGCGCTCGATCAAACATATAGACCATTAAAGCCTCTTATGGTGTACTGACTACACAGCTATGTATTCAGTACACTGGTGGGCGGAAAACACAGTTCCATTGTTTATTGAAAAGAGCTTCAACAGTCGTGACGTCACTTCGTAATGACGCATTGTAACTTAGTAACTAATTCTAAACTAACGGAACAATGGCGGACGCCATTATCTCCATCACCGCTCTAATTAAATATTTCTCCGACGAGCATATAAATGATCCAGAGGAGAAAATAATTATAAATCTGATCATGTTTTGACTTATACATTCTGATCACATGACGACAAGTGA
>NC_088361.1:32528125-32613125 GCF_034508935.2 Berghia stephanieae
TATTATTATTATTATTATTATTATTAATGTGACTATGTGGTCCTGGGTTTGTGCTTCGCTCGGCGCTTAGTTGAGTCCTTGGAAAAGGCTCTTTACTCACATTCTCTGACCGTACTCAGGTGTAAAATGAGTACCTGGCCGTTAAACGCGTTGTCTTTGTCCGGACCCCCCCCCCCCAAAAAAAAAACAAAAAAACAAAAACAAAAAAAAAAAAAAACAACAACAACCAAACAAACAAACAAACAAAGAAAAAAAAAACAGGCGTCATGTCCCGTCCTGCATGTTAAGTGTTGTTTGTTGGCCAGGGACCCCTTGTAAAGCGTTTTGAGCACATTCAGTGGATATTACCCAATACAAAGCTCAATTGTTATTATTATTATTATTATTATTATTATTATTATTATTATTATTATTATTATTATTATTATTATTATTATTATTATTATTATTATTATTATTATTTGTAACGAAATGCTTCCGTGTAGGCGTCAGTTTACGACAGGATGTACGTCGTCGTAGTATTAGTTGTTGTTGTTATTGTAATCCCTCCGGAACAACCCTTCTTTTGTTGATACAGGTCGTATCAGATCATGCACCTATGGCCGGAAGTTTGAATTAAACTACGTAGTGTGGGTGTTATTGTGAGAAAGGCATCAATCTTGTTTTCTCCGTAAACTTATAAGCAAAGTAGGATCCCTGTATTCTACGGGAGTGACTTTGTTATGGTATGGCTTGATTGATATCTCGTAACTATGGGGCTGACGAATTTATTTATCCTTGATATGAGGATGTCCGGTATCAGGATGGGTTGTTGTTGTCCATGATTATGGAATCTGGGGGAGTTTTAAGGAATTTCAGATGTTTACGGATATGACTAACATCCGGTTGTGTGGGTAGAATTTTGCTTCGTTTGCTTGATTTTTGCCTATAAATGCCAGAGTTTTGAGCAGTTTCTTCAGACCACTCAGCGGAGTCTTTTAGGCTCATTGTCTCAAAAGAGACCAGACAGCGGAGTCTTTTAGGCTCATAGTCTCTAAGCGATAACCACAGCGGAGTCTTTTAGGCTCATTTGTTTAACTCTTGTGTAGAGTTGGATTAAAGTCTTGTGTAGACTTTGTAGTGCTCAAAGTTCGAGCTGAAACACGTTTTGTGTTAACTCTTGTGTAGAGTGTGATTTAAGTCTTGTGTAGACTTTGTGGTGCTCAAAGTTTGAGCTGAATCAAGTTGTGTTATAACTCTTGTGTAGAGTTTGATTAAAGTCTTGTGTAGACTTAATTTGAGATTTCAATAATCTGTTCGGCTCTGTGAATGAGCCGTTGGAGGCTGGGCTTTAACAAGCCAACTTTAGGCTATACGCTCATAGCTTGACACTAATAGAAACTGAACATTTGCCTGTTTTATAAGTTACCTGTGAAGAACCATTTGCTTATTTTAATATCAGAACATTGAGAAACAATTGATCTGTTTATGAATACTGTGAAACCAGAACAATTTCAAGAAGAGACTAATTAACAATATTAGAACAACCTTACGGTTTTTGTTGAATATCAAGAACACTCTTTTGACTTTCTTCCACACGTCTGGATGGTGTTTAGTTAGCTAGTTAATTATTAGTTGCCTGTATGACTGTGATGGTTGCAACCTATCTGTGAGATTGTCTGATGTGGTAGCGGTTTGGTAAAGTATTGATAATTAATTGATTTAATTATATATTTTCATATCGCTTTCATATCATATTCATCATTACACATCTCCATCAATTTGTCATCCATCTATTTGATTTCATACTTATTACATCTATCATTTCATCTTCATATCTCATAATATCTTTGTTATATTGTAATAAAATATATCTTCATTTAGCTTCAAAACCTTTATCAACGTATTGTGTTTGGTTATTGATCGGTGTCGTAGCTTGAATATAGCACACATAAACAAGGTTGCAAACTGCGCTACATAAGCATACGGTTTACGTGCGCACTTTGTGACATAATTTGGTGTCAGAAGTGGGATTCTTATTGTTGTGCATTCAAGAGACATCGCGACCAAACAATTGTTGAGACAGGTTAGGGAGTTGTTTGAAACTTGAGATAGATAATATCTTTGAGCTTAAAGCAAATTGGTATCCATTTAATGGTTATAAGACTGTCATTATACGCAAGGTGTAATACAAGTTATTCTGGTAATTTTCATTTGTTCGGTTCTAAGTTGTCAGTCATCTGACATAGTGATACGGATCACTGACTTAGCGCGTAAGCGGTACTCGCGCTGTAAAGCCTCCATTTTCCCCCCTCTCCCTTTTGTAAGGAACGAAGGTGGTTGTTGGGTTAATTTGATTCCGTGTAGGAATCTGGGTGAAGATATTTTGTTGATTCTAAGAGAGAATCTGGGTGAAGATATTTTGTTGATTCTAAGAGAGAATCTGGGTGAAGATATTTTGTTGATTCTAAGAGAGAATCTGAGTGAAGATATTTTGTTGATTCTAAGAGAGAATCTGGGTGAAGATATTTTGTTGATTCTAAGAGAGAATCTGGGTGAAGATATTTTGTTGATTCTAAGAAAGAATCTGGGTGAAGATATTTTGATTCTGAGAAAGAATCTGGGTGAAGATATTTTGTTGATTCTGAGAGAGAATCTGGGTGAAGATATTTTATTGATTCTAAGAAAGAATCTGGGTGAAGATATTTTGTTGATTCTAAGAAAGAATCTGGGTGAGGATGTTTTGTTGATTCTAAGAGAGAATCTGGGTGAAGATATTTTGTTGATTCTAAGGAAGAATCTGGGTGAAGACATTTTGTTGATTCTGTGTAAGAATCTGGGTGAAGATATTTTGTTGATTCTAAGAAAGAATCTGGGTGAAGATATTTTGTTGATTCTGAGAGAGAATCTGGGTGAAGACATTTTGTTGATTCTAAGAAAGAATCTGGGTGAAGATATTTTGTTGATTCTGAGAGAGAATCTGGGTGAAGACATTTTGTTGATTCTAAGAAAGAATCTGGGTGAAGATATTTTGTTGATTCTAAGAGAGAATCTGGGTGAAGATATTTTGTTGATTCTAAGAGAGAATCTGGGTGAAGATATTTTGTTGATTCTAAGAAAGAATCTGGGTGAAGATATTTTGTTGATTCTGAGAAAGAATCTGGGTGAAGTTATTTTGTTGATTCTGAGAAAGAATCTGGGTGAAGATAGTTTTTATGATTCCGTGTGGGGAATCTGGGTGAAGCTATTTTGTTGATTCCGTGTGAGGAATCTGGGTGAAGCTATTGTGTTGATTCCGTGTGGGGAATCTGGGTGAAGCGTTGGTTCCGTGTGAGGACCTGTATTAAATCAGTTGTTTTGACTCTAATATGCGTCTATATTAAGTCAATGTTTTGATTCTGTGTAGGAATCTGGGTGAAGCGTTGGTTCTGTGTTAGGACCTGTAGTAAATTTGTTTTGATTCTATATTTGAGTCTATATATATAGATCAATGTTGAATTCCGTGTAGGAATCGGTATTAATTGCCTGTTTTGAATCTGTTTTGGGATCTATATTGACCGCATATCGTTAATAAGGTTACTTGTAATACCACTTTATTCTACGTGAAAGTAACATTTACGGCAACAGTGTCGATAAACATATTGAAGTTTGTTTATTTGAATTTGAATTGGTTTGATTAATTGTCCTAGAGATGGATGTGGAAAGATTAATTAAACCTGGAGAAAAATTGGAGTTAAGGGGTGAAGATCTCCGTGCTTGGGTGACAGCCCAGTTACAAGAAGATGAAGAGAGAAAAGAGAAGGAGAGAGAACGTGCCAAAGAAGAGGAGGAGATAAGCAGAGCACGAGCTCAAAGACAAGAAGCTCTGATGGAGAAAGAGCTTGAACTGCTTAGGTTAAAGTCGGAGTGTCAGGCTTCCTCCAACAACGACAGTATGACAAGTGACATTCGATCATTTACTCATGCTCCCACTGTTAAGAGTCCTCGACTTCCATGTTTTGACGAAAACAAGGATCATGAACCACCGAAATGCATGACACACGGCAAGGTGGAGTTGAAGTGTGGATGTGTGATGCCGATGTTGTCTGTTGAAGGAAGGGACAACCATGAGCCCAAATAATTGTCGAGATCGATGTGATCTTGAGGCATTTCGATGATCTAACTAAATGTTGTACCAAATTTAGTCTTAGGGGGGAGATATGTAACGAAATGCTTCCGTGTAGGCGTCAGTTTACGACAGGATGTACGTCGTCGTAGTATTAGTTGTTGTTGTTATTGTAATCCCTCCGGAACAACCCTTCTTTTGTTGATACAGGTCGTATCAGATCATGCACCTATGGCCCGGAAGTTTGAATTAAACTACGTAGTGTGGGTGTTATTGTGAGAAAGGCATCAATCTTGTTTTCTCCGTAAACTTATAAGCAAAGTAGGATCCCTGTATTCTACGGGAGTGACTTTGTTATGGTATGGCTTGATTGATATCTCGTAACTATGGGGCTGACGAATTTATTTATCCTTGATATGAGGATGTCCGGTATCAGGATGGGTTGTTGTTGTCCATGATTATGGAATCTGGGGGAGTTTTAAGGAATTTCAGATGTTTACGGATATGACTAACATCCGGTTGTGTGGGTAGAATTTTGCTTCGTTTGCTTGATTTTTGCCTATAAATGCCAGAGTTTTGAGCAGTTTCTTCAGACCACTCAGCGGAGTCTTTTAGGCTCATTGTCTCAAAAGAGACCAGACAGCGGAGTCTTTTAGGCTCATAGTCTCTAAGCGATAACCACAGCGGAGTCTTTTAGGCTCATTTGTTTAACTCTTGTGTAGAGTTGGATTAAAGTCTTGTGTAGACTTTGTAGTGCTCAAAGTTCGAGCTGAAACACGTTTTGTGTTAACTCTTGTGTAGAGTGTGATTTAAGTCTTGTGTAGACTTTGTGGTGCTCAAAGTTTGAGCTGAATCAAGTTGTGTTATAACTCTTGTGTAGAGTTTGATTAAAGTCTTGTGTAGACTTAATTTGAGATTTCAATAATCTGTTCGGCTCTGTGAATGAGCCGTTGAAGGCTGGGCTTTAACAAGCCAACTTTAGGCTATACGCTCATAGCTTGACACTAATAGAAACTGAACATTTGCCTGTTTTATAAGTTACCTGTGAAGAACCATTTGCTTATTTTAATATCAGAACATTGAGAAACAATTGATCTGTTTATGAATACTGTGAAACCAGAACAATTTCAAGAAGAGACTAATTAACAATATTAGAACAACCTTACGGTTTTTGTTGAATATCAAGAACACTCTTTTGACTTTCTTCCACACGTCTGGATGGTGTTTAGTTAGCTAGTTAATTATTAGTTGCCTGTATGACTGTGATGGTTGCAACCTATCTGTGAGATTGTCTGATGTGGTAGCGGTTTGGTAAAGTATTGATAATTAATTGATTTAATTATATATTTTCATATCGCTTTCATATCATATTCATCATTACACATCTCCATCAATTTGTCATCCATCTATTTGATTTCATACTTATTACATCTATCATTTCATCTTCATATCTCATAATATCTTTGTTATATTGTAATAAAATATATCTTCATTTAGCTTCAAAACCTTTATCAACGTATTGTGTTTGGTTATTGATCGGTGTCGTAGCTTGAATATAGCACACATAAACAAGGTTGCAAACTGCGCTACATAAGCATACGGTTTACGTGCGCACTTTGTGACATTATTATTATCATCATCATCATCATCATTATTATTATAATAATTATTATTGTTAGTATTATCATTATGATCATTATTATCATTTTTATTATTATTATTATTATTATTATTATTATTATTATTATTATTATTATTATTATTATTATTATTATTGTTATTATTGTTATTATTATTATTATTATTATTATTATTATTATTATTATTATTATTATTATTATTATTATTATTATTATTATTATTATTATTATTATTATTATTAATATCATTATCATTATTATTATAATTTTGGTGATGATGATGATGATGATGATGATGATGATGATGATGATGATGATGATGATGATGAATATGATGCAAAGTTATACAAAATTGCAATAATAAGTATTGGAAGGCGTAATATGCGGTTACATGATCGCGTTTTTCTCGAGGGTTAGAATATGTAATCAACTTAACCCTCAACGCAAACGGCGGTGGTCGCGATCACGTGCGAAAATTTGGCATTCTGTCCACGTAATTACGCGTATGCAATGATGACGAAAATGGCAATGCGCACGTAATTACGTTTATGCAGCAATGCAAAAAAAAAAAAAAAAAAATGACTATAAATAGTATGCAGTTGACGTCACCAAGGTCTTTGCTATTGCTTTTTGCCATCCGCGTTTATGAGTAATTCTCACTGTATTAACCATACTATAAACGTTCAAGGTTACAAATAGCTTTATGTGTTGGTCTGTTATACTTCCGGATGGCAATGTTGTGAGCTTCTTAGCCAAGCGCATACTATCTATATACACGCAATTACGTGTATAGACTCGTTGTTTCATTTGGCTTCATAGTTCCCTTTCAATACTGTTTCCGTGATGAAGAGTTACACTCGAAACGTCCTTTGGGTGCACTGTTTCCAGTTATTATGTGCTCTCTGTAAATTCTTTTCATGCAGCACGTGTACATAGCAAGTTCACGTCCAAAACGAAGCACGCAGAGTGACATTACACATTTTGAATATCGATAGTGATAGGCCAAACAGTTTTATCATAATCCCCATATATCTAATTCCTTTGATTTTTCATCGTTTGCAATAAAATATGTCTCAAACTTTAAAATGTTTACAGTAATAGTGTGTTGATTCTCTTTCCCGTGGGGAAAATATTCCCAACAACGTTGCATTCAGTGGCGTAGCTTAGCAAATAATTAGGTTTGAAATAATATATAGAGTTTGAAATAGTGTAACAATAGATAGACGTCTAGAATAATTTAAATAGCGGTGACAAAAAATCGGCTTAATGTCATAACAAATTCTAGTGTTAGATTAAATTTTCAATAAAATCCATCAGAAGGTTATGAAGATATTCACGTCAACGCCTGCGCACGGGTTGTGGAACGGACTATAATTCTGACATGGCAGTTTTTTGCAAAAAAAAAAAAAATAAAAAAAATTAATAAAAAAAATAAAAAATCCAAAATTTTGCAAGCTAAAAACAGCAAAATTTTAAAAGATTTACGCTTAATTTTCCTAAAAACCCATATTATTTCATGAAAGAGAAAGGTATTTGTTTGTTTTTAAGGGTTTCATGGGGCTTGTGACAAATGTAAGGTCATATCAGCGCCAGTAAATAAAAAAAGAAGAAAATGGGATAGTAAAAAAGAAACTACTTTTGATTAATTATCTTTCACGTTCTTTTGTTCTACACGAGGTATCAAATTAATTTTTTTTTTAATCGTCTGTTTTGTGTGCGTGTGCGTGCGTGTGTGTGTGTGTGTGTGTGTGTGTGTGTGTGTGTGTGTGTTTTGTTTGTTTGTTTTTTCCCTTTAAAAAAATTATTGTTAGTTTGTTTTGTTTTGTTGTAGTTATTTTCGCCCTTTTAAAAATTATTATTATTGGTTTTTTTCTTTGCAAAATCTCGAAAATTTGCAAAAATGTGCAAAAAAATTGCAGATTTTGCAAAAAATTGCACTTTGCGGCCGCAATTGCAAATCAGTGATATTTTGCGGCCGCAACGAGGCTGCAAGCGATGCAAAAAACTGCCATGCCAGATAATTCCTCGGATGGTACACAAATAATTACGCGCATATAATAATTAGCTTGAACACGTAATTACGTGCATATAGTCATTTTCGCATCACTGCATACACGTAATTACGTGCGTATAGACACACTTCCGATTTCCCATGGAATTTGCTCAGTATGAGGAGACTTACAACCCATAATGCAACTCTGTCACGTCACAAGTAGAAAAGAAGACGACCAGGAAATAGATTGCCAGCGTGGCATTTTAATTCCAAAATTCCACAAAATTTGATGTCCCAAAAATACCTTTAAAAAAATAATAAAATAAAGCATTAATAAATAAATATCAAAATGAGCAGCGTTAAAAAGTAAAAGCGAATGATGCCTTTATACCTCTTTTAAGATGGAAAAGGAATAGAGCAAGAAAAAATGGCTCATATATGTTGAGGCATGTCAAATACAACGTTTGGGCCTTTAGCCTTTGTCATATTATTATCATGTTACAAAGTCAAGCAATTTTGAGCATGGTCAGAGGCTGGATTGAAAACAAACGTCGCAGTTAATGGGCCCAAATGAATTGTGTTCTTGAGTAAGGCACTCAACTCATATTACCAAACTAATTCATTTGTGAACAAGTAGCTAGCGATTGGCAGTGACTATATCATCATCATCATTATAGGCATCATCATCATTCGTCTTTAGTGTTTCATCCATCGTGTTTTGTTGATAAAAGGGACACCCGAAACGTCTACATTATCTGTCTTCTTTGATTAAATTCAAGCTTTCATTTCATTTCTTATTGTAATTTATTTCTTCGGGCTTCAAGCAACATTTTCATCTAAGATTTTTGGAAATGTTAAACGGCTTGAGAAGTTGAAGTTTAATCAAGCCAAGATATCTAACAAGGTAGTAGGATAAGAAACTTTTAAAAATGTGTTTCTGCTGGCACTAACCTACTTAGTTGAATTGAAAATGGCATATACAATTTATACGTATTTCTTTTCACATTTGGCATTCTTCTAATGCTATTGTTTAGCTTAGAAATCTGGCAACATGAGCCGTGTCGCGTTATCCAGGGTTGCCAGTTTGGCATTTTAAATGCCAGATTCCAAAAATCTGGCATTTTTGAAAACCGTTTGGCATTAGAAAAATCATTTGGCATTTGGCATTTTCATTTGGCATTTTCTTTTCTTGTATATTATACTTCAAATGACACCTTTTCTCAACCGTGGTGTAGTGGTTTAGCACTCCACTTAGTAGTCAGTAGGTAAAAAATTACCCCAACAGGAAATTTAGTATAATTCAAAAAAAAAAAAAAAAAGAAAAGAAAAGAAAACACGCAAGCCACCAGGATATGATAGTAAATTGTCTATCAAAAGTGAGTAGTTTTCTTAGTGGGGATGGGAGTCAACAGACTTTGGCATTTTTTGGAGTGTTTTGGCATTTTTTGAGTCTTCCACTGGCATTTTGTTGAAAAATAATCTGGCAACCCTGGCGTTATCGAAACGATTGCTAGGGTTTCTTGATAGGCATTGACAATCTATCTTATACTAAATTTATTTACAGCATCTATGTAAAATTTGGCACACATTTTAATATTAAGATTTTTATGATGCATTTAAAGTGAACATTTATCTTTCAAAGACTCATAAACATTGAATTTTTTTTTGTCAGCTCGGGTTGTCGGCCATAAGAATCGAATATGAGTTAGGGGGGAGGGACTGCAAATCATCAAAGTAACTCAGTCATAGGCCTATTGCATTATGGTTTGAAGTACAAATAGTATAACAATTAAAATAAAGGGGAATTTGAAATGTCTTCTAAAAGAAGAAAAGTATATGATGATGAATTCGACGCCAGGTCTTACAGCCACCTCGCTCCACAAAGTTCTCACTCTCAGTCAAGTCATAATGGCAACTCAAAGAAACGGTCGAAAAAGAAGAAAAGTCATAAAAGGAGATCGAAAGATAGGGATGAACATCCATCATTGCAAAAATCACTCGTTGACTACGACGATATAAGCTCAGACTCTGACATAGCTGCTAATTCACCACCTACTCAGCGAACTGCAACATCAAGTCAACATTCGTCAAATCGTCATCATGGTCACAGCAGCAGCCATTCCTCGCACAGAGGATCAGCACAATCTTCTCACACCCACGGCTCTGGAAAACGACCACTTTCGCCTGCAACCGCTATCAGACTTTACAGAAGTGATCGGAGTAGAAGTCGATCCCCTCGCGATCACGACAGTTATGATTACCACAACAGAAGCCAAAACAAATCGAGTAGGAAAAAACAGAAACGTTCCCGACGTGAAGCTCCAACAGAGTTGGATCAACACCAACGTGATAAGTATGGCTCCGGTTCCAGGCACCAACAACCAGAAAAAGATTATCCCCGTGCTTATGCCGATCTACCGAGAGCATACAGCACAGGTCTTGTAAAAGAGGATACCAGGAGGCACAGGAGTCCTCCCAGTCCATACCACCATTACAAGCACGAGAAGAGAGCAAGAAAAAATTCACGGAGTCCAGCTGACCGGTGAGTAGATCCTACTTAAAAGTTCAATTTCTATTAGCTTTGTTCAATTTATGTCAAATAATTATAATAGATTTTACTTAGAAATTGAATGGTCATATTGACATATTGCAAAAGGGAAAGTAATATCCAGTTTCTTTTCGTCACGTCGTAGTCGTAGTATGACACGCCCATTTTAATATTTTTTTCTTAGTTTTACTGATGATGATGCCACTGATTGACTGGTTTTATACCAATACAGTTACCAGTACCTAACTCTGGCAAAGGTTATTCTATTTTTTGACCATGGTCAATGGGTCAACATCATTATAGTTATAGACCATGTTCTCCACATTTGTGGATTCTTTACTTTTGAACATGGTCTAGGCTTAGGTTAGTGTAGGGCAGGGATTTTCCCTTCTTTCTACCCTATATTTGTAAATAGCATTTCATTGCCATGGGCCCTGAGACTATGTCCTGGTGGTTGCAAGTCCCACTGTTACTGTTAGCACTTTTAATCTGATGACCACCTAATAATTCCATGTCTCTCTATCTATACTATAAACGTGGCAGCAGCTTCTAATGGTACTCACACTATGTTGACGATCTATTCAGGATGCAAACTCTTGACCGCACTCTGTACTGTCGCAAACCCGCCTGGAAGCTTTGTCACAACGCACTGTTCAACTAGATGCTCAGCAGTTTCGGGCTCTTGACCACAACAAGTACATGTTTGGACAGGTGGCAAGTCCCCACTGATATAGTGAGCGTGCTGTTAAGCAGGTTCTCGACAGAAGCTGATTGGCTGCCACCCAGTGTCTCTACTTGCTGGTGGAAAAGCCTGGCAACTTCTCCCCCATTTTCGAGGAGTCTATGTCCCCGCCCCCTCGAGGGATTGAATTCGTCTATTTCATATATGCATCTCTGTTGGAAATTGGGGAAGCTACATCAAGGGTTGCTTGCCGGGACTTATTACGGCTCGAAACAGGGGCACCGTCCATTATGCTCTTGGCAAGGGTATCCCTGTTCCCTCTTTCTTTTATCTTATTAAGCCAGTTGCTTATAATCGTCTCCCGCCAGACATTAGGGGGGGGGGGGGGGGGCTGGGTTGCTGCCATTATCGGGCTCCATTCTCTAGGCGTTGTTGCCAGTGTTCCTGACACTATCTGCAGGGACTTGCTAAGTTTTACATCTACCTTCTCAACGGCAAAGTATGGTTGGCACTCTGCTTGGACTGCTGAATTGCCTTCCAGCTTCATATCCTACAAGGGGCTTGGTATTGAATGGTCAGCCAGACATTACTTGTATAGAGTACTAGATTGGTGTCGCCTTGTGTCTCTTTCCTGTTTATGGATCGAAGAAGCTCTCATTCCCATCCCATACTGCAGATTAATCATGCCTGCAATATATGTCTTCCTTACACCCCAACCTTCTCTCAGGAACAAATAGAAGGGTCAGTGAATTTGCCCCTTCTTCCTCCCCTATTTATGTGAGAGGGATGTGTACCCCCTGTCTCCCTGTTTAACCTGTAAAGTGTGGCCAGATATAAGATTGTTGTCTGTCTTTCAAATCATAACTTTTCCCATCAGCCCTCAGCTCATATTCAGCTAATTTTCACCAGGAGAGCTGTTGCAGTTATAGGTACATCAATTCTTCAAGTGATCTGATTTCTTTTTACAATTGGAACCTACCGTGAAAGAGTTACCAGCTATTCATGAGGAGGGGCAAGCCTTCATTTTTTCATTGGCAATCCTGACTCTGACTCTGACCCCCTGTTTGTGGCCTTATATGAAGTTCATTTTCTTACACTTGCAGCCCACAAGGAGGCATTCATTCTCCTCTCCTTTAACTCAGCACAGGAGTCTATGTCCTCATGATGACTGTCAATTTGGCTTTACCGTTCACTTCAGTTCGCTTCTCAATTTTCAGGCAACATCCATTTGCTGGGGCGGCAGTTTTAACATTGTTTTCAAAGAACAGTTGTGTCTTTGGGAGATGCAAGCCTTTGAATTTGACATGGTTTACAAGAGTTGCTGCATACTGGTTAAATGTATGGCAATAGCTATGTCTTGAGGTGGTCGTCCTCATATTTGTTTATCATGACCTCTGCTTAGTAGACTCAAGGTTTGTCCTGTCAGAGTTTTCATGGGAAAGGGACATGCGCCCTTTCTGAGGGAGAGAGTCTGTTGCTGATAAACATCATCATCAAAACCATTACTACCACCAGTATTTATATATATTTTATACAGTAATAAAGTGGTCTCAGTTTATATGCAAGGTCCTCAGCAATCCATGCTTATAGCCGTATTTTGCTTATTAGCAGGGTCAGTTTTCCTTTGTTAGTCTATGTTCAATGCTCATATTACAGTAAAATAGCTTTTTCATCTTTTTTTTTCCTCATAATTGCCATCACTATCATCATCATCATCACCACCACCACTGCCACTAAGCCATCACCACTGCATTGTCATCATTTCTGTACTAGCTCATATCAACCATATTTTACCATCATCACCACATACTATTGTATTAAATTCGTCTAAAATTTATTTTTTCCCCCTAATTTCCTATTTTTTTCTATTCCACTTTTGCCATATGGGATTGGCAAGCCTTACTAATTGACCCTTTGTAGTGATTTTGTTTTTGTTGTGCGTCTTGTACCACACTGTTTTTTGTTTTTTTTTTTCTTTTGGTTATAGATGCCTGCTTGTTTTTAAAAGTTGATTAAATTGTGAATTTGGATCACAAGAGAGACCAAAAAGGTCATACTTGAAAAAGTATTTTTAAAGCTTTAATCAACTTTTAACACAAGCAGACATCTATAACGGAAAAAGAAAAACCATTTGTGGTACAAGACGCACAACTACCACCATATATCATCACCGCCGCCACCACACCATCATCATTACCATCATCTGTCATTACTTTAATACTTTGTATGAGGACCCCCATTACCACCATAGTCGTCATCATTATCATCATTGCTGTGTACCCCAAACCATCACTTTCATAAGAATCACACCTTTACCACCACCATCTATTCTGCAAACATCCACAATTTTCTTTTACCTTCTCCATCACTAGCACATCATTACGGCTAACACTACTGCCAGTAGCATCATCACTATCCCCACCATCAGCATCAACACCACCACTGCCACAATCACCATTACTATTTGTATGATTGCATGGTGACTTTCAAAGTTTTGTTGTGTTTGATATAGAAGGACGTAGGGTGCCTAGTAATACTACTAGTTAAAGGGGAAGATTCATTCTTGTGTGATATTTTTTTTTTTTTTTTTTTTTTTTTTTATCAGAGGAAAAAGCAGTGGTCATATGTTAAGATCATAAAAAGTCTGAAACTAGCAATGTACCAGAGGCTAGCACATGCAGTGTGTAGCTTGATATTTACCCTTTATTCAATTCACCCAAAACACATATTGGCGCAGTCCATAATCATCATTGCCATCGTCATCATCCTCAACGATCATCACTGCCAAAGCAACATCACACAACTCGATAACTACCATAAAATGACCTCAACATTTCCATATAACTTAAACTACCACCAATATAGCAATACTAATACTGAACAATATCACAGCATCATTCCTACCACAAAAGCTTTTTTGTCACCACCAGAATTACATCATCATCAGAACTAGAACCACCACCATACCTTTATTATCATAACCATATAATTATAAGCACAACACCACCATCATTACCACTACCACACCACTGCTGCATTATTACTATATCACAACCACAATATTATCAATTGTACCATCAACACAGCTTCATCATCATGGCCCTACCACTGCTTCATGATTCCATCAAAATACGTTATTCTTTAATTTTAATCTCACTAGTGCCACATAATTATCACCTCTTGCATTACCGAATTAAAAACATCAACACCACTAATGTTTCCATCAATCACTATAGGGTCAGACAATTTCAAGTACTGCAACTACTTTAAAAAAAAAAAAATTGGATGTTTTTTAAAGCAATATGTCCTTACTGCGGTAAAAGAAAAGATATCTAAATGAAAAAAAAAAGTATTTGAAAACCCATCTCTACTGAAATAGTATCTATTAGCAATATTGACTTTTCAGGAAAAAGTCACCAAATCCAAAAAGAGATGAAATGTATTCTCCAAATTCACTCTCTCAACGTCAAAGTCAGAAAAAATCAGAGAAATGGGAGCTTCTAAAAAAGTTAGACATCTTGCTCGGAAACGAAGGGGATATCAAATAGAAAATACTTTTTTTAGACCTGACAAAAGGAAAGAGAAAACGAAACTTGTTGTATAACTGCTTTTGGCAATATATATAATCCAACAAAAATATGAAACAAATTCTCTCCTTAATGTGCAGTGAATATGAACTATCAAATCAAATACTGGAAGCTAGAACAGCAGTTTATTATTACTATTATTACCCAATCCACAAATTCTTCACCAAACTCATGAATTGTCCTGAGATCTTCAGTCAGCCAAGCCATGATGCAATCCTTCACCAGATGGTCTTCCTCTTCTGGATCATTGTCAAACTCAAACTGAGTGAAAGTTGGCACCACTGCCAGATCCCATGTATCCTGATGACTGAAAATCAAGACAGACGCAAAACCAACCCTCCCAATCACCCTTGAAATGGTATGAAGTGATCTCATGTCAATACATTACTTCAAGATCAAAATTGAAATGGAATTTGAGAGAAATAGGACAATGTCAATATAAAAGTCGTCTGCTCTTATTGCGTAAATTAATAAAAAAAATCAAAAAAGAAATCAAAGGTGCAAAGTTTGACAGCTAAACAGCTGTCCTGGATGTCCTGGATCAGTATTAAAAAGAATGGTTGACATATATATAAGTGGCCCATGTGTGTGTCCGTATTAGTGCTGTTGTCAATTGTGCTTTGCTTCTTGGTCTCAAAGTGTACATAAATCGGACTTCTTTTTTTTTTGTTTTTTGTTCACTGGCTCATGGAATTTAAGCTGGAAAGTATTACCTGTTACCTGACAGGGACTAGTAATAGTAGTAGCATATGGCTACACCTCCAAATTAATATCGTCAACCCAGCTTCGAGTCTTCCTCCGCCCTAAGTACTGTTTCATGGCCACCTTCAAGTTTAGTTACTGGACAGTGGAGAAGGATGTGATCGCTGGTCTCTGGAGTTGCCTGACATTTCCGGCAGGCATCACTGTTTCCAAGTTTCCATCTGCACACATTTGATGCAATTCTGCCATGTCCTGTTAGTAGGCTATTTGAGGAAACCCAGTATTTCCTGCGAAGGATCATCACATTGCCGTTTTACAGGAGCAAGCTTGTGTGCTGCCATGACCCTGAAGGTGATACTAGCCTAGACCCAATCCTGCTGGAACAGCTGAAGATGAGTAGCCAGACCAAGAAAGATCCAAACCGGCGTCCAGACAAGGTTCTTCCTTCTCCTGGACCCACACCTCCAACTCAATATGGACGTACTTCCTGCCAAATGACATTTAAAGTTAATCTCTATCTGCAACCTCCAATCCTCCTTGATAATGACAATTGTTTATACTACGAGCCCAGACCATTGAATCAGCCAATGCTTTTATTTATGCAACACATCATTTTGTCATTATATATTATTGATGAACCTGTGATTAACTATTGGTCTGGGTTGGGTCTTTGACCTCCTATGTTGGACAGGAGGTCACGCTGTGTCTTCTATCCCCTGTATCTGTTTTCCGAGCTGCTTTCTGTTTTTGTCTTGGAATGGGATTATTTGCTTTTGTCCTATCCCTGGTCTGAGTCCTTGACTGGGAGGGAAATGTTTAGATAGTAATATTTTTGGGAGATGATATTTTTTTCCTTGTAAATCATCTCTGTTATGTACTGTTACATTTTGGGGTTTTAAATATGTTATAATGATTTGTAAACATTAGAGTATATTCCTCCAAGTTGGGACCTGTGCTTGTGTTTGGATGAGACTTTTAGGTGATTTCAAGCACTGATAGTATGCTCTTGGAATCTACATCTGTTCCCTATTTGAACCATTCCCCTTTGTCTTACTTTTTCTTGTGTGCTTTCAATTGTAAATCTACAGTTTTGACTACCCCATTTTCTTCCTTTTTACTGGCGCTGAAATGATCCAAATGTATTGTAAGCACCGTAAAACCCTTTAAGACATACAAAAACCCCCCCGAAACTATTGGTCTTAGTCTTAGGTTAGGAATGCTATTGCTTTGAAGTTTGAATCATGATTGAGACACTTTTAATTTAAATAAAAAATAATTACAAAGAAGGTTGAATGAATCTGCCACATAGTTACAGTAAAGACGGATCTTTTATTAAAGAGGAGATTCTACTTTTTTTACAACCTAAGGGGCGGAAATTAAATGGAATTAAACTTTGTTTTGACATTTTCACTATTTTTCATGTTTTCTTTTGGATATCAACAGTCATACTCAGTTGGTTTACTTGAAAAGAAGGGAAACTTAAGACAACATGGTAGAATATATATTCTAACTTGAAATTGTCCCACATGCACACCCATATTAGATAAGTATTTTTGTTTGATCACATCAATGAAGTAACACTTTTTTGTTGGTAAGGCTGGGTGGGAAGGGGGGGGGGGGGGGGGTGTGTAGGGAAGAAGGGGGTGTTCAATTATTCTCATGGGGATGAACTAAGGAAATTATATTTTGAAAGTATACAGCATGATGACGCATGAGATATTATAATAGCAATTAGTAATTATATCCTCCCTCATATGATGCCTTTTTCATCACCCAGTCAAAGCTGGTTAATGAGAGAGAAAAAAAGCTTATTAATATTTTACTCTTTATCCACAGAAAACATAAACATGTTCGGAATGTTGAAAGTCCCAGTCGATATCAGAAAAAATCAAATCGATCACCTTCTCCAGGAAGGACTCAAACAAACTTTGGTTCATCAACTTCAAAAGGAAGGTTAAGCAATACACAAACACTTCAGTATGCCACAAGCTTGGCTGCAGAATTGAGAAAGCATAAAGAAGCTAGAAAGAAAAAGAACCAAAGAGCAGGCAATGATGTCATGTCGGTTGATAGTAAAACAACTTCACCAGATTTGGAAGTTATCAGTCGATCTCCCACACCCGCCTCCTATACTCCCAAGAAGGAAATGTTACCTCAAAACATTCCAAAGTCTCCTTCCCCAATCCGAGCGCAGCCACAATTCAAACAGAGTGTATCGAATCTATCATCTGAGAGAACACCAGAGAAATCTTCTTTGCGAGAGGTGTCAAGAGTTTATGACCAGCATGCTCAAGTGGAACAAAAGCCCCGTGGTAGCATGTCCACGCTTCCTCAACTACCCCTACCCGAAGTTCACCCAGACGACGATGTTGATCTTGAGCAAAGTCCATATGAGTAAGATTGTCTTCAAAATGTGTTATTCTGCTAATTTTGTTTGTTCTATCAATGGTGTTTCACCACTTTTTTGATCTTACATAGAATGTGTTTTAGGGATTTCTTACCTTACCTAACTGGGGTTCCTTCTCATTGAGGTTGGATTTCATGGTCTTCCACAATTCTCTGTCTAGCGACATCTCAGAAGTCCTTCATCATGCTCCCAGTCATTTCTTTTATATTTCCCAACCAGCTTTTTCGTTGTCTCACTCTCCCTCTTTTCCCATTAAATCTTTCCTTCATGTATTGACTTCTGGAGACTGTTTTGGCGTCGTATGTGGCCATAGTACGCCAAGCTTCTGTGCTTTACAGTCACCAGAAGTTCTTTCTTTCTTATATTTAGTCCATCCAATACCATTCTGTTTGATTTTTTTCTCTTTCCGTGATACATTTTCCATCCATCTGTAGCACCACATTTCAAAATCCTGTTTGCAACAGTAATATTGCATTTTCCATCGTGATCAATTTTCACTCAATTAAAAAAAATTAAGTTTAGAAACATTTCTTTTCTAAACTTATAAACAATTCTGACACATTGGGTTTCTTATTTGGTGGAAGTGGAAATCTGTTCTGATTTTTGTTAACAAAAATTTGCATTTCTAGATTTTTGACAATGTTTATTAGCATTAAGATCTTTGACCTCATTCAAGTTTAAGTCATCTCCTTTGAGCAAAGTTACTAGATTAATTAATATGTAATGTAGAATAATGAATAATTCTGCTTAATTTTCATAACATTAGCTTTTTTAAAAAACATTTTTTGCAGGGGGAGCGGGAATGAATAGAAACTTGACATACTCGAACAATACGAGTTGTGCCATTACCAATGGAATAATATGCTTATTGCTGAAAACACCAAGAAAAAAATATCTACCTCTTGTGGCAATAAAGGTGGCTTGGCAATGGCTTTAGTTTAGTACAATGAAATATCATCTGTTAAAAGTGTTAATAGTTACAGGTCTCCTATCATTGTGGGGTAAAGACAAATGGAGCAATTTATATTTTATGATAAGGTTTCTTTATACATTTTATTCTGATAATGGTAATGATACCCAACTCAAGTGATGATTATAGCCTGATCCTGTTTATGGTGAATTGATGAGATAATAAAAATAATTAGAAGAATAATATACTAATGTATGTAAGATCATGTGACTCTTAAGGAATGGAATGCTTTATTAAGTAAGGATATTTACTACTACTACTACTACTACTACTTCTACTACTGCTACTACTACTACTACTACTACTACTACTACTACTACTACTACTACTACTGCTGCTATTATTATTATTATTATTATTATTATTATTATTATTATTACACTAAATCTTTTTTATCAGTCATTAATTCATTGGAAAAAAATTAACATTTTTTTAAAAAGGTTTTAAATATAGTCTTTGGTTGTTGTACCACTTTTTATTTAAACAGAGAAGTGAAGATGGAGGAGCCAAAATTTTCCCGGCCCAAAGGAATTCGTGACCTCCCTATGCCCCCTATTATGGATGAACCAGATCAAGAGAATGAGGAACCTGAAGTTAAACTGCCTAAAAAGGAGGAAATTCCCAAATTTAAACGTCCAAAGTATGTTCTTTGACTTTTTGTCTTTTTTTTTCCTTAATGATTAAAATAACTTTTACAATGCAAACACATGATATAGTGATATAGCTTTCAGACTCATATCTATCCAGAGGTGCCACTCTGAAGCTAAATATTCCTGGTTACAGAGAACTGTCAAATTTCGATGAGGTTTTATGGTTCCAAGGAGGGCCTCCACCACTACCACAGTGCCATCATTATCACTGCTATGACCACAAATTATCATTATCATCATCATGCCAACCAGCACTAAATAATCATCACCACCACCTCTATTACAACCTCATCATCTCTACTGCCACCACCGCATAGTGTCGGGGGGGGGGGGGGGGGGGGGGGAATTGTCCCAAGTGCAGGAGAATATTGGAGGCCTCTGGGCAATGGATTCTTTCATTGGTCCACAGTCATTATCTCTTCATATTTCCTCTTTTACCCTTTGTCCTTTCCATGCTGTTTTGTGTCCCTCTTCTGGAATGAATACATTTATTGGTTTTGCCTTGATTCTTTTGTGAGATGGAAGGAGTCCGATATGTATATTTTTTCCTTTATATACCATCTCTCTCATTACATTTACATGTTAAACTACTACCACATCATCATAGCTGCCAACTGTCCTGATAAAATCGGGGCCGTCAAGATCAGGCAATCTGAGAAAAAATATGGATTAAGGTATATGGAAATAACCCTTGAATGCCCCAGGATGATTTTTTGACTAGCAAATTAAAACTAGGAACAGGAACAGCTCGAGATCGAGATTAAAGTGTATAATAGTCCAAACAATCTGCTATATTGGGTCGTGATGATATTGTGCATTAGGATGTCCCGATTTAGGTCTTTGAAAAGTTGGCCGCTATGCATCGTCAACATTATGTTTTCCTCTTTGTTTTCATAGTCCAAAACTTGATTGTTATTGATCTGGATTTTGCTGCATTGTAGGTTTGGTGTTTTTAGTATTGTGAAGGAAGCAACCTTGGAGACCTAAAGATGATACTAATTTACTTCCACAGAATATGTCGTCATAGAAGGTATAATGACATCAAGGGTGATTGGGGAGAAAGATGTGTCGATGTCTTCAATATCTTACAAATCATCGGGGAAGGAACATATGGACAAGTGTATAAAGCCAAAGACCTTACTTTGGGTAAGAATAGATTTGTTTGTTAATTACATTCATGAGCAAAATACATTAAAGTACATTTTAAAATGAGTGATGTGAAGCAATAATACACAGCTCAATATGTCTTTTAGATCAGTCAGTATCTGTAATTGTAAAAGTACTAATGAAAAGATGAAATTAGATGGGCTTCAGCGTTTAACAATGCAATATATCGATCAATTCTGTAGCCCTTCTATTTTTATGTTTTCATTGTGTTGAGGATTTTCTTAGTTAAGGCCCTTGTTTTTGACACAAATGAACATGATCCTGATCCATGTCAATGTTTTCATCTGACCCCACTCTCCTCAGAGCAGATTATGGGGAGTTTTCATAGATAGGTCTAGGGGATTTTAGTGTGCAATAGACCAGAGTCAAAACAATCAAAATTGCTTTTTAATGCTGTAGAAGTGAGGGTAATCACAATCGGTTGCTTTAAATCTCTTTATTTTTAAATACAATGTAAAGCGGATATATTGACATCACGATTATGTCGACATATCAAAGTCCAATGACAGCCTGTGAATCGTCATTGATCAGAACCACAATGTCACCCGGTCAAGTCTAGTCCCGGGCTGTGCCAACATTTTCTCGGTTCTGACACTGCCAATGGGAATTCCCAATATCAGTATTACTTGGCTTTCAACAAATAGGCTAATGAGAAATGCTGCTCACATCACCCACTACATGCAAGACTGACTGAGTGACAGTAAATGACACAGACAAGAGATTCTTAAAATTATTTTTTTTAACCTAGATCATTTTGCCTTAAAGTATGATTATATTGCTCTTTCACAGATATTTTAGTTGCCTTAAAGAAAGTACGCTTAGAAAATGAGAAAGAAGGCTTTCCTATTACTGCTGTTCGAGAGATAAAGATATTGCGCCAACTGCAACATCCCAATATTGTTAATCTAAAGGAGATTGTCACAGATAAACAGGATGCAGTGGATTTCAAAAAGGAAAAAGGTTTGTTTCAGAAACGAATTTGCCAGAGTACTTTTAAACTTTTGTTTTTGTTTTTATTTTGTTAAAACTCAATTCCTCTTCTTGTACGACCACTGTTACCACATCATCATCTCTACAACCACCACATCATCATAACTACTACCTTTACAGCAACCACCACCAAAGACATTCCTGACACTTGTCATTCTTGATTTCCCTAATTTTCAGCTGTTTTCCCAATTTTTTTATACTATTTTACTGTTCAAGAACAGACATCATAATCATTATCACCACCATGGCCAACACTAACATCAATACCACCATCGTCATCGTCATCATCATCACATCCTCATCCATTTCCCCATATTTTATTACTGAACAGTTGGCATGTTTGTCATCATCACTTCCACCACTTCATCATCCTCACTGCTACAACCACTACCACATAAAAAACTACTACAACCACAACCACCACCACGTTATCATTACAACCAAAACTACTATTCATTTTAATTTTGACATTTTAACATTTTGTATGGCCCTTATTCAGTTTTGGAGCGGTAGTTAAATTTGAAAAATGGGAATTTCGGATGGTATTTGAATTTGAGTTTTTGTGTTTACTTATAATCATATAGTCCTGTTTCAGCCTTAAAATTCCACTGAGTGATGTCTGAAATTCCTGTGATCCAAATTTTAAATTGACATCTCTGATTAATGTTTTGACAAAAGGAGACATTTCTTCCATTTTATTAATCACCATGTAATTCACGGGGCTCCATCATTTGCCATGGTGTATCATATATATTTCATTCTATTTTAGTTAGTGTGTATTGTAATGCCCAAAAACACAACATAAGAGGCCAGAAATTAGTGATCACAATCACCCAGTTAGCTTCTGACCATTCTCAATATGCTTTGTTACAAGATGAGACTTGCTTGGCCAGAATTGCACAGACTCGCATTTATAAGGTCCATTACATCTAACACATGTGTTTTACTCATTGTTTTTTCTCCCAAACTTTCAGGTTCAGGATCCTTTTATCTTGTGTTTGAGTATATGGACCATGATCTGATGGGATTGTTGGAGTCTGGCATGGTCACCTTCCCAGAGCAAAACATCGCTTCCTTTATGAAGCAACTTCTACTAGGGCTTCAGTACTGTCACAAGAAAAACTTTTTGCATCGTGATATCAAGTGTTCTAATATATTGTTAAATAACAGGTAGTTAACTTTATTTTGACTCATTTTCATGTGTTGTCCGTTTAGTTTCAAATTGAATCATTCGAGTTAAAAGTATACTGTTTTATTAAGGTTTTCAAGTTCAGTAAGATCTCATTCACATTTGTCTCATTTGAATTTTATTACTATTGACTGAGATTTAATTAAATTTTTGAATCAGTTAATGGGAGCTATTTTTAAGCATGACCAAGTGTTGATAAAGGAAAGGTTTTACATGATTTGTTAATAGGATTTAAAATTTTTAACATACTAGCCTACCATTTTCCTTTTCCAGTATTGAGATTAAAGCTCCAGAGCAGAGAATTATGTCAAAAGCCAAATTTCTGACTCAGTTCAGCTTTTGCATAATTATTTTCTTGACCAACAGGAGAACCAATTCTTTGATAAATTAATGTAGATGTAATGAAATCAGAAGTAAATTGGGAAGAGAAATGCATATTGCTCCACTGTGACTTTCTCAAAATCATTTTTTACCGTATGATTATTTTTCTCTCTGGGTTTTTGTTGTATTTGTCAGAGCTTGCTCGATACCAATAGAATCTTTTTATATAATGTTTTTTTTCCCTGTGCGGCTTTATTTTGCTCGGAATGAGGCAAATTGGTTTTAATCAGGTCCTATTTGAACTATTTGTAGTCTGGTATTTTTGGGGAACCTTAGCCCTTTGTAGATGTGTGTGTATTGTGCATGTTCTTTGCAAAAAATTTTTTTCTCTCATGTAAAATCTGATCCCTGGATGGGTGTAGTTTGGAAACTATCTGAAAATCTATCTCTCATTAGTTATTAGTGCAGATGTTTGGGACTATGGTTGACCTCATGACTGATACATCAGTAAACAACTCCTGTTCTTTATTTTTTCTCTAAAGCTTTGTTCTGGCATAAACTTGTAGCAAACACCTAAGTTCTATTACCAACATAAATTATGATGGCTCTCATCTCTGGCGGGTGGTTGGATGGGAGCATCACCCTTGAATCATATACCTATGATGTTCGCATGGGTGTACGATCCAATAGTGATGTCGTTTCTTCTTCTCTTTACTGGCCTATCCTGCTTCTTTGGTTTGTGATTGTATTTTTGACAGGGGATATTTTTTTTTCTGTAAATCTTCTGCCTGTTTGTTCTTGGTTATTTATAATTTAGCTTATGATATCTTTGGTTATGATTTTGATTTACATTTGTACTATTTTTGTTAGATTGCTTGTTTTTTTGTTTCAGCGGTCTCTCATATAACCTCAATTGTGTTGGAAGAGACCTAAAGCAACAAACAAACAAATCTCATCTCTGATTCAGCATTCTTTTAAATGATTTGAATTTGATGACTGATTTCAGGGGTCAAATAAAGCTTGCTGATCTGGGATTGGCGAGATATTTTCATGCTGAAGACAAAGAACGACTTTACACGAACAAGGTGATCACTCTTTGGTATCGGCCCCCAGAACTTTTACTTGGAGAGGAACGATATGGGCCCGCCATTGATATTTGGAGCTTGGGGTATTAATGCTTTATGATTTTAGAAAATGGATAATACTGGGTGGCTCAGAAAAACTCATCAGTTTGGCAGTTTAGTGTGTCTATTCTATTTAAGCCATATTGCTGCAATTTTTATGTAAGTTTTTGACAAATAAATATTTTCATTATGGGAGTTAGGAAATTCTTATTATCTATTAGAAAATCAACTGAATATTGAATAAAAGGACAACAATTCATATCACTTGTAACAAGAAATGTTTTTTAATGAAATATAATGTATTATCCAAAATGCATTTTTTTTGGCACTGTCTTGAAGATTAACAATTTGATGCAGACGAGGTCTTCCCTTTTTGATACCTGGTCTCGTGCAAACTAGTGACCTCTGTTCAGATTTTATTTTCTGTTGAAAAAGCTTGTCCCCAGTTTTCATTAACTATATATAAATGGCATTTCAGAGGTGATGATCCAAGGGATTGCAATCCCAGAGAATTTGATGGCCAACATTCTTTGTCAATGAAACGTGCAGTTAATTAACAATACAGAAGCTATTGGCAAGTCCTAGACAAATGCGAAGGAGCTCAATATTGAACAATAGTGAAATCAATTTTAATATGCAGCTTTTTTCAAGCAGACATTGTCTTTCTGTAAATGACCTTTGTAAAACGAAGACGGTCACTTTTCTGTTTTCAACCAATGTAAGATCTTTGTAAGAATACATCTATGTTTTGTATACAATGAGTGTCTTGTTTTTGACAAAGAAAACAGAAGCCAATGCTCATATGGGTTCTTTTTGGTGGAAAAGTAAATCCAACTTCAAGTGAATGTAAGCAACCAAACCTTAAAAACCAGTTATGTATAAATATATTTCATTAATTTTAATAAAATTTTGATAACAAAAATGTAAATATTGGATCTATTTGTCTTGAGAATTTCAACATTTTAGGCATGATATTAAAGAGGTGGGAAACCTCCATACAGGGGACAGTTTTTCTGAGCCACCCGGTATGTATAGTACTCATTAACAATTAATTACCAACAGACTGGCCAGCATCACCAACATCTTCATTATTATAATTTCTTGCATTTCTCAGATTTGCCATAGAATTTTCCTTTTTTAGTTTCTGAAAAGTCTGTGATTTGCTATATATAATCTGTAATATGTATTTAAGTGTAATAATAATAATAATAATAATAAATGTACAGTGTACAGCATATATAGAACATGATGACGGTTACAGAATACTTCTTGATTCAAATAGCACTTTGCGGGTGGTTGGATGGGAGCGTCACCCTTGAATCATATACCTATGATGTTCGCATGGGTGTACGATCCGATAGTGATGTCGTTTCTTCTTCTCTTTACTAGCCTATCCTGCTTCTTTGGTTTGTGATTGTATTTTTGACAGGGGATATTTTTTTTCCTGTAAATCCTCTGCCTGTTTGTTCTTGGTTATTTATAATTTAGCTTATGATATCTTTAGGTTATGATTTTGATTGACATTTGTACTATTTTTGTTGGATTGCTTGTTTTTTTGTTTCAGCGGTCTCTCATATAACCTCAATTGTGTTGGAAGAGACCTAAAGCAACAAACAAAAAAAAAAAAAAAAAAAAATAGCACTTTTCTTTAAAAATTACTCGATTTTATGTCTATGTGCCTTCCCTAAGACTTATTACCAGAAGGGTGTCAGATCAGGGACTATGTTATAAGGTCAGTTGATTTGAATATTATCACTAACACACCATGCTATTTCTGTCAAAATATTTGTATTCTTATTTCAATGTGATCTGCCATACAATGATAATAAAAATAGTTCAAGGCTCAACTTACAGAGATAAAAGTATTTGATCAAAATTTCATTGTTCAAACACCATGAACATGTCAGAACCTACTCACATTGCAGCTTTAAAAGATAAACGTGCTTATCCTTGGTTAGTTTCAACAGAATTAAGGGTCCACTGAGTAGACTTAGACTACCTTCATAATTGCGCATTTTATTCCTTACTATTTTTAGTTGTATTCTTGGAGAGCTGTTCACGAAAAAGCCTATTTTTCAAGCCAAGGAAGAGTTTGCTCAACTTGAGTTGATAAGTCGTACCTGTGGATCACCTTGTCCTGCCAACTGGCCCGAAGTGATCAAGCTCCCCTTATTCCATAGTTTTAAGCCCAAGAGGCAACATAGAAGACGACTTAGGGAGGAATTTTCCTTGTGAGTATATTCATTTATATTCATGTAAATCTGTCTTCTTGTTTTTTTTGTTTTTTTTTTTTAATGTTCTATGCTTTCTTTCCCATTTCATAATCTTTTTTTTTTTGAAAAGGTGGGAAAACAGGAAGATTAACATGAACCAATGATGGCAGTAGAGAGAATTCTGCCTCACATGTAGCTTAGTTGTAGTTCCTGTTTCCTTGAAAATGTCTGCAGTAATTACGCATGATTAACCATGGCAAAGTTGTACCAAAAGATTAAACCTTATATGGATATACTGTATTACCCACATGGATAACTTCTTCCGCTCAGTTTAGATTTTATCAAATAAGCATGATTGTGCATATATATGTAAATCAGTGCTGTAGTACACTGTATCCATAAGGTATTTGTACAATCATCTCTCTGTTGAGGTCAATGACCTTTGTAAGATGTAATAATAAAGTAGCCTTGTATATCTTACTGAGTGCCTGCTATTCTACATCTCCTTACCCTGAATCTCACTTGATGTTATTGTGATATGTGATTGCGTGTCTTGACTCTTTTGCTGTCCCATCCGTAAATTATTTTTTTTAGCAATTGAGCAAGAGGTAGGGTTCGCCGGTCTACAGGGTAGGTACAATTAATTGGGATAATTAACTTATTTATTTTTGTTTATGAAAATTGTTTTAAATTTGACTACCGTTGCATAATTTTGAAATCTGTTTTGGTGAATGATCAGAAATTCATCTTAAAGCTTGATGAACAAAATAAGTATATCTGTCATACCTAGAAGAATTGGAGACAATTATAGATTTCTCCCTGTATGAAGTTCGCCATACATATGTGTAAAATAAGATGCACTTATTTCCATCTTGGAAATATATGTAAAGGTGTAAGTACTTATTGCATTGGACAAGGCATTTTATTTATTTCTATTCTTCAAATAAATCGATAATGGTTTGCTTTTCTGATTCTTTGATCTATAAACTCAGTGAGAATAGTGACCATTTCTCCAGAGTATTTTGATAATGATGCTTAGCTGTTACTAGAAACTGTCCCGAAAAACAAAATAATTTTTCTGTTGCTGGAGTTGACTAGCTATTCTTATTTGCCTTTTGACAGTTCCTACGTTTGTTTTATTTACTTCAACATTAATGAAATTTTAACTTTTCTGTTATCAAAAGATAAAGTTCATGCAATTTGTTCACGGTTGTATAAAAATAAAAGCAGCCAAAAGACAAATATGACAATCACATCATCAAACTCGACCTTAGTGTTTCAGACAAATTATTTGAATTTTGTGGTGTTTCACAGAGAAAAACAATACTCCAAGAGCCCTTTATTTTTCTTGTCCATGGCGATCTGCATATATTGAATGAGCTACCACGCAAGGTGCCTCAAGATTCTTATCATGCTTTACTCCATTTTGTCTTTTAAAAAACTTTTTTTGCATCTGTTCATTTCATTGAACCCTTAAATGACATAACAGAATTAATTCAGATAATTTAAAAAAATTGTTTTTCATTTTTTAAATTTGGCTTTAATTGTACTTGATAGTTTTCAATAGGCATGTATTGATAGTAATGTGACTCTTGTCAGAGCATGTTACTGCTGTCTTTGAAAATGGGAAGATATATCTAGTTAAAATAAAACTAAAGGGATTAACAGCTTTAATGTGGCTCTTGCCTACCAACAATTTTCTTCAAGTATTTCATAATTTATTATTATCAGTATGAATCTCTCGTAATGTCAACCACTTTATACTATGTAAGTAGGTATAAAAGTGGATTTAGTCTTGGCAGCCATACGGTTATTGTGTAAATTTCAGTCTGCCCAAGTCAGCCCTGGATTTGATGGATCACATGTTGGAGTTGGATCCCAGTCGCAGGTGCACAGCTGACCAAGGTCTCAACTGTCCATGGCTGAGAGACATTGATCCCAGTGCCATTCCTCCACCTGAGTAAGTCTGTTCTCACATTTGAAACATTTATATTATAACACTGATATGTATAAGGACATTTTCACTTAGTTCAATCATGTTTTTTATGTCCAATGTTGATAATGCTAAATTTTCATTTAGAAACAGCACCTTCCCATTTGTGAAATATTTTCAAGTGGATTTCTACCGATAACAAGAAGATACCAACATTGTAAAATGTGTATTGTGGTAAAGTATGGGATTTATCTATGAAGTCCCAAGAAAAGAAGAAAAAAAGGGGGGGAGGGCAAGGAGAGATGACGCATAATAATGAGGATGTGTTTTTATTTAGCTAGTGGTTGGAGTAAACCAAAAAAAATTTTTTAATTCAAATTTAGTGAATGTCCCACTAACTTAACGAGATGAGATATGTTAATAGGCTTGTTTCAGCTTTGAAAAAAATATCTTTTTCTTTTCTTTTTGTTCTTTAAAAAAAAATTTTTTTTTTTTTTTTTTTTGGACTATTAATAAAAATAGTGTAAAAACCAAAGATTTCCCACACTTAAGTAATTTTTAAGTAAAGATATTTCATATTTTTGAAAATGCTAATATTTTCATGAGACAACACAAGTATATGACTCTAGTCAGTGACGCTGTGCCAGACGGTTGTTTTCGTAACATTCGCCACAAGAACACTACAATTCTAAGTTATTTGGAAAAACTATGGATAAATATTCTGTTCAACACTTTCTCTGAGTTAAATATTAAAAAATATGCCAAGAAAGCCAATCTCGCATCAAATGTATTAGTTTTTTAAAATATTGAAAATTTGTGGACAAAATATCTTTTTTCCCCCTTTTTAAAAAAACATTTGAGAAACTTTTTGCAACTCTAATGTTACTAGAGCACCATTTCTTGGTTTAATTTTATTTAACTCACATATGGTATGGTGCGGCTTTGTGGTCTTGCGGTATGACGCTCACTTTCGGATCGGAAGTCCTGGATTTGAGCCTCGCTAGGCGCATAGTTGAGTCCTTGGAAAAGGCTCTTTACTCACATTCTCTCACTGTACTCAGGTGTAAAATGAGTACCTGGCCATTAACAGCGTTGTCTCTGTTGGAAACAAGTGTAACATCGCCGAACAGGCGTCATGTCTCGTTCTATATGTTGCGTGTTGCTGTTAGTAATGGACCCTTTGTAAATCACTTTGAGCATATTTAGTAAATATTGCGCTAT
The DNA here is from genome assembly GCF_034508935.2 of Berghia stephanieae. Taxonomy (NCBI): domain Eukaryota; kingdom Metazoa; phylum Mollusca; class Gastropoda; order Nudibranchia; family Aeolidiidae; genus Berghia; species Berghia stephanieae. The sequence continues at coordinate 32,557,547 of NC_088361.1, forward strand.
ATAAAAGCTCAAGTATGTTTCAATAGTTTATGCAAATAACTTAGTAGAATTTTGTGACAAATAGGGGAGCAGGCATTGATGTAAGATGATCTAGATAACCTCTTTTTCAGATCTTTTGTATTTTGTTGTTACGAAAAAACTTTTTGGCACAGCTTCATATTCAAATCATTGTTAATAAACAAAAGTGGAAACTTTTTCAAGCTGGCTTTGGAAAGGATGAAGAATAGTGCTGGTGGAATTTGATTTTGATGAATTAAAAAATATCTTTTGATTATATCAGATCTTGTAATTGGAAAATGTGATAGTCTTGGTTGGGCTCAAGTGCATGGGTGAAAGTTGACCGGCATATGAAAGTATTTTGGATAAAACACTAATCAGTTGCTGGCATTTTGATTATTATTTTGAATTTAAGGTGGTGGGTACTTGTTTTAGATTAGCATCTCTCAAACTTGCTTTGCCTTTCTGTCTTCCAGGCAAATTGACCCCAGTGAGCTTTCACCCATGCTCACTTGTTGCTTTTTATTTTTTTTTTTTTCAGTTATCATTACTTAAATTTTTTGGTGTGTTTTTCTTTTTGTCTTATGACACACTGGACAGACAGTCTATGCATGATGAAGACCAGTTCAAATTTTTAATTTATAGATTAAACATCATGCCTTTTTTTTTTTACATCTTTGTTATTGTTTACTCAACACTACAAATTGTTCCAATAAAATCTGTCGATAGATAAAAAATAATTGCTTTCATTACATGTCCAAAAGTTCGAGAGGTAGGGTAGTGATTCACAAGTTATTAACTTTACATACTTACCTTGTGTCAGTGGTGATAATCGGGATTTGGGGATTTACTCAGAAATTTTCCACTGATTTTGCCGTGTCAAACATTTTCCTCTCGTAAAAGCTCAGGTTAATTTTAAGTGGTGGATCCGCGAAATAATTACCATCATGTCTTGTGTCATGGTTTGACCCTTTGCTGAGTTGCATGAATTGTGGTTACACTCGCATTTTTATGGCGTCAGTCTAGACAAATTGGTGCCAGATGTTAAAATTGAGACAAGGCAATTGATGGTTGAAGAGGAAGGGGGTAGGTGGTAAATGAGTCCAGATTTCTTTTGTAAGTAGGTCAAGAGTGGTAGGACAGTTCTTGGTCCGTTTAAAAAGATAATTATTACAACTACCCCCAAATCAGAAAAATAAAGCCCCATCAATTAAATTACTCTCTCTCTCTCTCTCTCTCTCTCTCTCTCTCTCTCTCTCTCTCTCTCTCTCTGTCTCTCTCTGTCTCTCTCTGTCTCTCTCTCTCTCTCTCTCTCTCTCTCTCTCTCTCTCTCTCTCTCTCTCTCTCTCTCTCTCTCTCTCTCACACACACACTATTTTTTTCCTCTTTCTTTGTCCTTCTCCCTCTCTTTCTGTTCTCTTTCTATCTTTCCATCATCCATATATCTCTTTCAACCATTCTTCTATCAATCTTCATGTAAACTTTATAAACGTCATCTGGTTAATATGTTACAATTATAAGGGGTGGTCAACTTAGTGAAGTCTTTTTACCATTGTTTTTACAATGTCTAACAATTTTAGTTATTAGTTATACTTGGAATCTAATTTGTAAGATCGTAACCACCTGGCTACAAGTAACAAAGATAAAACAAGTAAAAACAAGTACTTTCAGGCCTTTTGATCAATAGTTAATTTTAAATCTCTTTTATAGAAGGTATTTTAAAAAAATTGTTTCAGGGTAAGGACAATTCATTAAAAATGTACATAAAATTAGTTATATCTCTATTATTAAGAACATATCTACACAAGAAGTTGTAATATAAAAAATATACGAAACTGTAATAATTTATTTTATGATTTTGTTTGAGTTTGACCAAAGGACCAATGTATTTTCCTCCTTTTTGACAAATTGCCATTATCATCACTGCTTATATACTTAGATTGGACAAAGACATCGCATTACCCGTAATTGGCGCCATCAACAAAGATTCGCATAATTGCAGCGTAGAATGCTCAATAATAGCAAAGTCCTGTTGGCGTGTTTCAGTTATCCTCCTGCTAAGTCACAATCATTATACTCAAAATATTGCTTATCCCAAATACCATAAATACTGGATAAACCAAAAAATACAATAATCAAATTAAATCTAACCAAATGAAAATAGATGAATAAATTAGAAAGAAAGAAAAAGGAAACTAAAAAAAGGATCCCTCCACCTCAATAAAATAGATAAATAAAGGACATACTGATGCAATGCTCATCATAAATATGTTCACTAATTCTTTGTTTTTTTCTCTTCCTTCCCCTCCCCCCTTCCTTATTTTTTTCTACCCTCTCTGAAGTCTCCCAAGAGATCAAGATTGTCATGAATTGTGGTGTAAAAACAGAAAGCGGGAAATGAGAGAACAGCAACAGTATAAAGAACATGATTTTTCTGCGAAACAAGGATCAAATTCTAGACAACCAAGTTCAAGACCATTCATGGATGCAATTCCAATGAATAATACAGCATCAGCCAAGAATTCATCAAGTATAGAGCCCAAAGATGAGCCTTGGAAGGTGTCAGAGCCACAGAAGGTAACGAGAAACCCCAATGCAGAAATGAAGGAAACACATGCACAGGCACAATTGTCAAAATTGATTTCCATGTGCCAAGGTCAGAAAAATATAAGCGTTGATCAGATTGCCAAGAGTTTGAATATCAATGTAGATTCTCAGACATCAATGCTACTCAATAATCTGAAAAAACAGATAGAGATGACAATGTCTAATGTAAGGGAGAATCCAAGTTTAGAAGGAGGAGGTGTATTACCGCTGTTGTCAGGTGCTCCCTCTCTACAAGGATCTCGCATTCCATCCGCTCCTCAACAATCATCGCAGTTTTCAAGAAGTGACTCAATGGGTCGTCAGGTGCAAGGTTACGGGCAAGGTTTCCCGTCAACTGAAGGAGAGCTAGATTGTTCACGAGGCTCTGACAATCATGCTGGTGTAAAACATGCTTTGGCTCAGCTAATGGCTCAAAGGGGAATGAGCGTCCAGTTAGGTGGTACTCAGTACAGTAACACAAGTCAGTATCGTGAAGGGGATGGAAACTATCATTCTCACAATCGACCTCATCAAGATTTTTCTAGTCATGGTCGAAGATGGTAGTGTATTTTTACATTATGAAAAATAATGAGTAAATAGAGAATGCTCTAAATCATGCTGAATTAAATGGATCATAATTACTGACTTTTATTTTTTTAATGTGTTCATTATATTTAGCGTACATGATAAAGTGCGGATATGCAAAGCTCTTTACCAATGAGTAACAACAGTTCACTGTGATTTGGAGCATTCTTCAATATACAATGTACAGCTCAAAAGTTTGTGAAAGAAAACAATTTTGAATATACTAGTATGGTATGTTGTGAGTGAGATGTATGATTGCGATGAAATGGGTATATAATTGACTTGATGAAGGGTTTTTAATATTAAGATTGTCTGAATATTTTCCTTTCCCCTCTGTCCTCAAAAGCACGTTTTGTGGTGCAATTGAGTTCATTGTCAGTTTTATTACTTCTGATTTGATTTTTATTATTGAAAAAAAAAAAAAAAAGATTTTTTTTTTCTTTTTTTTTGGGGGGGGGGGGTATTGTTGTGGGTTTGGACATTAAAACAATGTTTTATAGATTTTAAGTTGAAAGAACAATTTCTAAAGTATCAGGCTGTGCTGCTAAAACTTAACTGGTCCCTTTATCCTATCCTACAGTATTACTTTTTTCTTTTAAATGATTATATTAAGAACTTCGAAAGCAAAACGAGCAAAGGTAATAATCATGCATTGTGATACTTATTAGTGTGGTGATAGGTCATTATATAATCCTTGCGAAAAAAAACTGGATCTGTTCATAAACGTTTACAAGTTAAGTGTACTTTCATCACAATGTCGGTACATTTCTGTTATTGAGGATGGATTGAATGTTGTGTATGCAACTGTATAAGGCAATCATTTTTAGATAATTACTCCTCAACATTCGTTGATCATTGCTTTCTTTTCCCTCCTCCTCTTTCAAATGTTATTTTGTTAATAGACTATTAAGCCATTTGGACAATGTAACAGAGTGACATGATGAATGCATTAAAACTTATTTTATGCATTATCAGTGGCATGAGGTCTTTTTGTGCTGTGTTTTTTGTGTACAGAGCACCTATTTACTAGTCCTTGATTAAACTGAATTGTATCAGAGGATCATGGATAAGCATTACTCTACCTTGTAAATACTTTGTAACTTGAACATAAATTTTGGAAATGCTTGTCAGTGATGTTCTGATACCATACAGACTTCAGACTGAAAGCAGAGACGTGCCACTTATTACATTGTTTCATGCAGATTTTGTGGAGGAGGGGGGGGGGGGGGGGGGGGGGGGGGGAAGGGTTGGCTGTATTTTGAGATTCAGATTTTTAACGCCCAAAAAAGAATATCTGGGGAAATTTGGTAAAGCTAGATTCTTTCTCCAAAAGGGATATGAATCAAGTTGAATCACATAGTCAAAATTATATAAAGTGGGTCAATACAGATTTTTAATAGTGAAATTCATTTCATTTATTGTCTGTGATAAGTCTGAAATAAATGGCAGTTCTCAGAATTTCAGTTACTGAGAGGGTGAATATAATCAACCATCATCAATAATTTGGATTTTATTTTTAGAATCTGTTCTATGGAAACTGTTTCAGCTAGTTCTCTATTCTTTTTTATTTCTTTTTTTTTTTTTTTAATTTCTCCTCTTCTCAATTTTTTTCTTTATGCTTTTCTCATCTTTCTTTTAAAAATTTTTTTTTTGTCTTTCCTTTTTTATCAATTGTTTTTTTAAAACCCTGGTGCTGGTATGACTCTAGAAATGTTTTTACAGCCATTAAATTCCAACAAGATGGTACAGGAAATATTGCCACTGATATTCCGAAGAAGAGACTGAATTGAAAGTGTGACTGACACTGATAGTCATGATTTTTAATTAGTTTGCTCTGGGAGTTGCATTTCGTCGATCATGTGAGCTCTTTGTTAAATAGAGCCAGACTGATACTAACCCATATTCTGTTGTAGTAATTCGCCTCTTTGGACTGAATTGGACTCTGTTAAAGTAACACTGATATGACGTAAAAGTATCTCAAGTGATGTCACTCCTTTACAAAAAAAATTATTATTAAAACAAACCCATGTGGTGGACTTTTGGGGGAAAAGCAATTTAGGCATGAAATATGTGCCAGTTATTGTCTCCCTTGATTACAGCCAGAATTCCAGTAGATATATTTTCTTTGGCTTTTATCACTTGCAGTGGAGTTACATGGGTCAATGTCAGTCGGGACTTTTTATCAATAATGCAAACTATATAGAAATAAGTGATTCCTTATCAGTTTTTACTTTTGTTTTCATTGATGTAGGTTATCAATATCAGTGACTCCCCATGTCCGTTTCTACTATAGAAACCAGTGGCTCCTCATAACACAAAATTCCACAAAATGGTAAAAGCAAATGAAACCAATGTGAGAACGCACACTGTTATGTTCTATATTTTTCTTCCTGTGATGACAGCTCAAACTGTTGAAGATGTGTTATGAGGCTGATGCTTTAGAATTAAAACGAAGACCATTTGAAATAAGTTTACAAGTTTACTCTGCTCAATTCAACTTCGCCTGTGTGGGAATACAAGCATTACAATTACAAAATGTCTTCTGGTCTGTAGGGCATTTTTAGTTTCCTTGAAATTCTCATAATGAATAATATTGAATAACACAGCTTTAAAAAAGAACAAAATATCAAACACAGAATATTTTGGGCTGAAAACCCTTCTCCACTCAACAACAAAAACATTATCACTTAAAATTCAGTCAGACAGCAGTGAAATGTTAGGCACAGCTTGTCCGCAATTAAAAAGAAATTCTCATTTTCATTTCAATTCGTACACTTCTGCCATTTTTTATGTGATTTTGATATTTGATAGAAACTAAAAAAGAAAAGGGGTATAGAGGTTACTGGGAAAGTTTCTTTTATCCCAATGTAGTATATTTACAGGGCCCTCTCATATGGCACAGGTATCTCGACATTGTGGTTTATTGATTTTTATGAGTTAATGTGTTGATATCATCAAGCCTTTTGTAAATTTTTCCATTGAGTTAACATTGTTATTGTGTTCAATGTGTTTAGACGTAATTGATGGTTCCACTGTGACCTCAAGCTATTGACAAGGATGCCTTTTTTTAACTATTACCTTTTATTATGAGCCTTCAGTCCTTCAATCAACATACAGTGGCATGAAAATTACATAAGTTATCATATATTTTATTAAAACTAGTTGAATAATATTTAAGTTGTTTTATTTTTGACTGGAAAATTTAAACTAAAGTATTTTTCGGCCCTGAATCAACCGCTGACGTGAACCGAAGACCCATAGTCACTTTAATTTTAAGTGTCTGCCTATTGCCTGGAGTAAACAGCCCACAGATCCTGAGCATCACTCGCAATTTTAACACAGATGATTGAAAAAAGTGCATAGCGTCATTAGGTTTTGTGATGCTATTCCTTTATCAGTGTGTCAAAATATTGTGAGAAATACTAACTGGGCCTATTTGTGTGTTTGACATGTCCTAAGGATTTCTCAAATAAATAGTCAAGGGGACGAAATGGGGTAAGTGGCAGGAAATATTCTGTTTGCTTAATGCTTAGTTATGGGCGAACCATCAGTTGGTGGCAAATGCATTCCCTTCATAGTATAAAATAAAATGAAGTCTCACTATATAAGTTGTTGCAGTTTCATTCTCGATATAGTTTTCTCCATCCTGTTTATGGGATGACATGATGATTTGATTTTGTTCATGTCTTGGCTGGGGTCCTATTTAGTGGGAGGAATTGATGTGAGCGTAGGTTTGGGTTTTGTTTTGCTTTTTTCACTCTTTATAAAAGACATTGCTGTGAGTGAGAGATTTTTTCTTTTCGTGTAAATCATCTCGCTATTTATGTGTGTTCGTCTCTGGCATCTGAGTAAGATTGTGTCTCAGCATAGATCGCTACTTGGATCCACTTCTCTTGTTTCGATGATTGTCCCTTCGTCTTACTTTTTCTGAAGGATCTGTTAAATTTTAACGAATCAACATGGTTTATTCTGACCTAATTAAAAAATTGTACAAAATGCGTAACACAGCTTTGATGATGACTATCAGTTCCATGGAATTTCATCAGTTTTTTGTTAATGCTGGCAATTGAATGGGGTGGTCAACAGTAAGACCTAGTCTATGGTGTGAGTTCGATTTAAATACAGATTATAGATAAGTTATAGTTACCTAAAATTTCAGTCTGATTGTTCGATGTGTTTGACGTTTTGTACATATTGTTAGTGAGAACTTGTGATGATGAAAATGGCTACATTGGTTGAAAGATCAATAAACTGAAAACATTTAGAACCAAAACACCACTGCATTTTTAAAAAGTTGCATCTCATTTAATATGTACACTGCCAAAATTCTTCTCTTATAAAGTGTTTAAATGTTCTTGAATTCAAATATCACACAACTTGGCGCCATCGACAAAGCGAAATCCTTTTCTTTATATTTTTATGACATTACAGAGCCAACATAGAAATATAAAGGTAGCTTGTACTCTTAAATAGGTATCACCTATTAATCTCTCAATTTCAACCAGTGTTACTCCAAAAATATCTCTTGAATTTCAGTAGAAGAATTTTGATTTTAACAAAGGTGATAGTGTACCATGCATTGATCAGGCCTGTAAATATTCCGACTATTGTCGGATTTCCGACAGTACGATTTTGCTCTATAAGTGCTAATATATATTTTTTAAAAATAATATTAAGAATAAAATTCGTAACGTCAAAGAACAGAACCGATAAAAGAGAAAAAAGTTTTATTTTGTTCCTCAAAAAAATCAGATTTTATTCCGTTTCAAATGCCGACTTAAAACAAAAAACAACTTTATTTGTCGCATCAAAGACAAAACAAAGCTAGACCGTCTATCAGTTAGCTATATTATCATGCCACCTACACGCTCTGCTAGATGTGGATGTATTCTTCTTCTTCTTCTTCTTCTTCTTCTTCTTCTTCTTCTTCTTCTTCTTCTTCTTCTTCTTCTTCTTCTTCTTCTTCTTCTTCTTCTTCTTCTTCTTCTTCTTCTTCTTCTTTTTCTTCTTCGTCTTCTTCTTCTATAAGAATTAATCCAAATAAACGAATCAGCGTAAAAATTTAACACAGATAGACAGGAGCGAAGATACGCAGCTCTGTTAAGCACTAGATATACATCCTTCAAAAGGGTAGCAATTGTTCTCTTCCTTTCATTTTACAACTAACTCAGACCTGTGCCCATAAATGTGGGTACTCTCTCAAATAATTGGGATTTTTTTTTTTTTTGGTACCATAAAATAAGGACCTCGTTATAAAAAATAAGTTGGGGAAAGTGACATGATTTGACTAGTCAATTGACATGTCATGTCTGTGTTGTGTTTATTAATTAATCCATATTTTTGTCCTGTTGTGTCTATTTCACGTGTTCAAAAAGTTCGACAATTTTTTCACCAACCATTTACGGGCCTGTTTGATATTCAAGCTGCGGTCTTTGTGACAAAGTTGTTCAGTAATATTTAAAAGAGAAATATTATTAACCTTTGTCGATTTCCACTTCACTTAGAAAGTCTCACTGCTCACACCGAAGAAAGAATCCATCCATAAGCAAGTAATAAAAATAAAACAACAGTCACCTCAACAAACTGTTGCACTTCTAAAGTAAAAAGGATCGCTTTTAGTATACTGTTTAGTCATCTCAAAGTATGGAGAGAGTGATTTCAAGTACCGAAGTACTTCATACTCTACTCTCACTCTCAGCTCAGAACAAGCCGTTGTCCCGACCATGGCAGAGTAAAGAGTAATCTTTTTACCAATAACTCAAGGGAGACAACTCAGTAATTTTTAATTACAGCAGGCTGGTGCTTGTGAAGGGGGGGGGGGGGGGGGGGGGGGTGTGATGGACACACAAAGGGTTTTTTAATATAATGACTTAACTCGTATTTGATAGTATTCTGGGAAAATTCTGTTTGCTGTCCTTTGGATAGGATGCTTATCTGTGGCAAAGCACTATTAGTTATTAGATATAGACCCAATTACTATTGTGCAGAGAAGCTCATAAATGCCACTCTACCCAGATTCTAATTGGTCAGTTTACTTTTGGGTGCTTTAAACCATTTGAGCTTTTGTGCACATAATACAATTAAATAGCAAAAATATGAGTTAAAATTTTGATAAAAACATGTTAATTCCAGTTTACATGCCTTTGTGAAGGCTGCATCTATTATGAGAAATTTCTTGCCTGGTATTAAGCGTGCACTTTTGAGACTAGTTGGGACTGAGGAGTACCTATCAGACTATGGATCAATAGATAACTTTAGGGTTTGAACTATCACCTTGTGTTACTATAAGTATGTGATGACAAACTACAAGGTTTTGACTGCTCCGTCATCTTCCTTTCATTTAGCCAATTAACCAACATGGACTTCAAAATGACATGACTCACTATTCTCAAAATCAAATGCACATAAACTGCCATGGTATTATTTTTAATGCAGTATTGCAATAACATTACACTTGTTTCCAAAATAAGGATCTGAATAACTCATTTGGTAGAGCATTGGCCTCTTGAAGAAATGGAACATATCCCATGTTACTTATCCCATCTGGTGAAAAAAAAAACAAACTCAACAGTAATCAAGTTAGCTACGGTATCTGAAGGGTGGTGTGCGCTTGTTACCACCTATTTAATGTTACAGAAACTAGACTCTTGACAGACTTGGGCTCCCTGGATCTAACAGCCTGTAAAGGACTACTATGTTTTATTTTTCAAAATAAATAAATTAACTGAATCATAATTGTATAGCACATTTCCACTGTTTTATCGCGCTCAATGTGCTTCATCCAGCAACTTATATGGAATCAGATTTCTATTCGTAGAGAAGTTGCCTGTCATGGGCTCTTTTGGTATAACAGTTGCAATATCCATCACTGTCTATAGCCAGGTTATCAGGACATTGCAAGGCCAGATTTTCATACTCAATTGTCAATCCATTTTCTGGCCATGCTAGTATATGCTTGACTTTGTTCAAGACAACTGCTCGTCCAATGTCTTGACTAGGGCATATCTGGCAGTATAGCTAAATCATAATTTGATGGTGCATTTTGCAAGACATAGTCAAACCATTTTCCATTTAGTGGGACCTTCTGTAATGAGACTGAGAATCGCCTACCTGTTTTGTTGAGTTATTGTCACTGACACATCTGGGAATACTAACCTGATTTACTTTTCATTTTCATTTTTTAAAAAGACGATTATTTAAGAGAGCATGCACTTTTTAATATATAATGGCTCTATAAAGATGGTGCTTTTTTATGTGTATTAGTAGCATTTTTAAAAACACAAAAGCATTTGCTGGGTGGGATTCCTGACCTTCCATAGTGGGCAGGGAGGCACTTACTGTGTCTTCTATCCCCTTATACCTATCTGTTTTCCAACTTGCTCTCTGTTTTTGTCTTGGGATGAGATTACTTTGTTTTGTCCTGACCCTGGCCGATACCCTAGCTGGGAGGGAAACAGTCGAATGTACAGTTTTGGGAGATGATTTTTTTGGTCTTGTAAATCATCTATCTGTTATGCACTTTATTATGTATTGTTTACATATATATGATTTGTGAACATTTGAGTGTGTTCTCTTAGTGGGGATCTGTTCTTGTGTCTGGATGAGATTTTTAAGTGATCTCAAACTAAGTACACTGATAGTGTGCCCTTGGAATCTACATCTGTTCCCTATTTAAACCAATTCCCCTTTGTCTTTGGTGCTTTAATTGTAATTCTAGAACTTTTTACTATCCCATTTTCTTCCTTTTTACTGGTGCTGATAGAACCTTAATGTGTTGCAAGCGCACATACAACTTAAAACCCTGAAAAAAAACCCGAAAGCATTTGGGGGGGGGGGGGGGGGGGGGGTTGTAACTTAAAGATATTGCACCTCAAAGGGTATCTTGCATTTCCATTGTTGTCTTGCTTATAATAAGATAATGGGGCTATTGACAGGGTCTCCTATCTTGCCCTTATCTGCCCTTGTGGTATAAGACATAGCTTTGCCTAGACCATAGCCGGAGTCATGCGAGAGGAAAGCAGTCAGATTTGAATGTGGTATTGGTTGTGAATGTGTTTACAATCTGTGTTTCCTTTTCTTGAGACATTAAGCTTTCTGCTGGAATGTACTTGTCAACTACTCTACTTTGTCTTCGTTTTACTCAGGCGCTTTTGATCCAAGAGTGTTGATGGTACTGAATTCTAAATTTATCCTTTTGTATAGTATACCTTCTTCCTTGTCTTTAGTGATGAAATGACCTTAGGACTCGAGTACTGAGCGCTGAAACTATGCATATCTAATGTAATAAATACTTTAAAATGGAAAAATTAGGGAACATGACTGGGGACAGATAACAATGAACAATCAGAGTTTACAAGTTTATTTATTTAATCTTAGGCTTTCGCCAATAAATCATAAAATGTGATGGCAACATACATGAATGTGAAAAAAAAGGTAAATGAAACCAAATAACAAAATGATAGCATTAAAAGAAAAGGGTGTGGTTGATTCTTTGGTACACAAAGGAGGTAGAGTAAATTTAGCTGGTTGGGGTCTTTTGTCCTCCCGAAGTGGGCAGGGAGGCACTTACTGTGTCTTCCATCCCCCATTAGGCTACCTGTTTTCCTAGTTTCTTTCAATCTTTGTAACATCTTGGAATGAGATTACTTCGTCTGTCATAGTCATTGGCTAAGGGGGGAACAATCAAATGTATAGTATTTTGGTTTTGGGAATATTTTTTTTCCTTGTAAATCATCTGTTATTAACTGTAATTTATGTTTTGTTTCAAATATCGTGTTTAGTAAGCATTTGAGTGTATTCCTCTCAATGGGGTCCCTTATCTCCCAAAGCGGGCAGGGAGGCACTTCCTGTGTCTTCTATCCCCCTATATTTGTTTTCCAACATTAGATTACTTGGTTTTGTCCAGGCCCTGGCTGGGAGGAAAACAGTCAAATGTATAGTTAGTTTTGGGAGATGATATTTTTTTCCATGTAAATCATCTCTCTGTTATGCACTGTATTGTTTTTTTTTACATATTATATATGATTTGTAAAACATTTGAGTGTATCCCTCTTAGTTGGGACCTGTGCTTGTGTCTGAATGAGACTTTTAGGTGATCTCAAACTAAGTACTTTGATAGTGTTCTCTTGGAATCTACATCTCTTTCCTATTTGAAGCAATTCCCCTTTGCCTTACTTTCTCTTGGGTGCTTTAATTGTAGTTCTAGAATTTTTACTATCCCATTTTCTTCCTTTTTACTGGCGCTGATATGACCTTAATGAGTGTTGCACGCGCCGTAAAACCCTTAAAAACAAACATGCCCAAGAATTGGGTGACCTGGTCCTGGCTGTGATTCATAACCGTGAGTGAGACATTGTGTTGTAAGGTTTGTTATATGTTTCCAATTAAAAATGCTCTGGTAACTACATCAACAATGTGAAAGTTTAAAAAAAAAAAGAAATTTTATAGGATTTCTGTGCCCGCATGGTGCGCGACTTTGGTTCAAATAACAGGTATAAGGGTAAAACTTTATATATATATATTTACTCGCTAGATGTCCCTCTCACAGTATAACGCTCTTTTTCCCAGTTCACCCTTTCCTTTAGTTTGGGGGTGGGGGGGGGGGGGGGGGTTATTTGAAGGGAAGTGTGTTTTGATGTGTATGCAAAAAAAAAAAAAAAAAAGATTATTTTGGGCTTTGGGTGAGTTTTTTTCATGAATGAAAGTTTCTGAAGCTTGTTTTGCGTTTTGTATACAGAGTTAGTATGCATGATATTTGTTATGAACGAAGGTGAAAGTCATTGAGCTGGACATTGATGATTCATATGTAGAGTTTCGAAAATAGTACATGTATATAGATATGCATTTCAGAATATTGATATTGTTAGTTGATTTGTTACACAACAGAATAGTCTTTCTGATTTTGATCTATTATGATTGTGATTGTTGTAAAATGGAGACAAATTCGAACTATTAAAGTTGATTGATGAATATGAAACTTTACATTTTGCAATTGTGCTGTTTCCAAAAACGATAGAAAAAAATACAATTACTTATGACCTATGCAAATTTGTCACGCCAGATGGGATAATTTGCTTTTGTACATTTTATTATTACAATTACAATAAAAAAGATTGTACTGGGTGGGGATCCTGACCTCCCATAGTGGGCAGGGGGGTACATACTGTGTCTTCTATCCCCTTCTTTCTGTTTTCCAACATGCTTTCTGTCTTTGTCTTGGAATGAGATTGCTTGGTTTTGACCTGGACCTGGCCAGATGCCCTGGCAGAGAGGGAAACAGTCGAAAGTATAGTTAGTTTTGGGAGATGATATTTTTTTCATTGTAAATCATCTCTCTGTTATGCACTGTATTATGCCTTCTTTATATTATATATGATTTGTAAAACATTTGAGTGTGTTCCTCTTAGCGGGGACCTGTGCTTGTGTCTGGATGAGACTTTTAGTGATCTCAAACTAAGTACTTTGATAGAGTGCTTTTGGAATCTACACCTGTTTCTTATTTGAACCAATTCCCCTTTGACTTCCCTTTTCTTGGATGCTTTATTGTAATTCTAGAACTTTTTACTATCCCATTTTCCTCCTTTTTACTGGCGCTGATATGACCTTAATGTGTTGCAAGCGCCGTAAAACCCTTAAAAACAAACAAACAAAAAAGATTGTAAAGGACGGATGCAATATTTTCCCTAAACAGTGGCTGGTTTACATGAGTTCATATGTAGTTCACCCGTTTGTTTGTTTTTGCTTTTCTTTTTTAATTGTTAGCGAAATCTGAATAATTTGTCAGCCCTGAAATCTAGGGTGAGTCTTGGTGGAGATTGTAAATTGTAATCTACAAACTTTGTTTTCTCTATTCAAATGAATAATTTAGTAGTAGCAGATATTTATTACAAGTGCCAAATGGAATATATGCTAAGGCATGTCCTTGGATGGGGTCCGTGACCTTAGAAGGCAACTCTTGCTCCGGATTCAAAGAAGTTTTGCGTTTATGAATTTTTGACAGGTCGAGGCTCTCTCTTAGTCTTAGTTAGGCACCCTCCCCAGGGTGCGACTGGTACATGGTAGACATTTGGTTTTAAGATTTTGAATAAATGTAGGGGTAATTTTTCAGCAATCCGGTCATCATGAGGCAAATAAAGACTTGCTGACTTACTGATTTATTTTCTAAGCAGAGTGGACAGACATAAAGGCTTTTTAACTTTTAGTCTTGGCTTTAGTCATTCGTTCTCTGAAAATCTGGTAACTAAATGAGTTGTAAATGCATTTTCTCTGTTATCCTTTAACTAAATAAGCCGTTCTTTGGCAAGACATCTTGTTTAAAATTTATTTTAGGCAGAAAACGTGTATTTCATAAATCGGTTGATTACAATGATCAAAAAAGTATTAAATCTGGAATGTCTTTAGAAGGTTAATATTGACTCCATTTTAAGGTTTATGACAAGTTAAGTTCTTGTTTATCTGTTGTTGACTCTCATGTTTTCTAGCGACCATGATAAAGACGTTTTGTCAATTTATGTAATGTTCCTGTGTTTTCAAGAAAGTGATTTATAACACGATTTCTTTCCATAGGATAGGTAATTTATTACCGAAGCTTATTTTTATTTTGAATGTGTATCGTACATTTAATGTGCCGTGATGTGATCGTTTCTATTACTATTACAATGTGCTTTTGTATCTTAATTTATTTTGTTGAAGGAGAAAATTCTAAGTTAATGTAACTTACGTAAACAAAACTATGTTCCTGCAATTCAAGATACAGATCGACTGGTGCCTACAAACTACTACTACTACTGATACTCTCGAAGTGCGCATGTCAGTATCATATGACACACTGACCTCAAACTTTACATCCAATTGCGTGAAATTTGTTTTGTGTGACAACCCTATTGGTCAATTAAAACAGTGGCAAGTGAATGACTGAAAAGTTCTGCGCAAGTACTACATCTGCTAGTGAATACAAACATCCACCAATTACACAGATGAATGATAACCAAGAGATCAGAATCAGATGAGGGGACATTTTACCCGAGACTGTACCGGAATCTTGACAATGACAGGTGGGTTGCTTATATTTGATATGTGTCCTGCAATGCATAAATAAAATGAGTAATATCAATTATTTATTTTTTTAAAAGTATTTTAAGAAAACTCAACATCCATTTTTTCTCATAACCTACCGGCATTCCTACTTCTTACCCGTTGTCCCCAAACAAAAGGCATGAATGAGTATGAGTAAGGTGGATGTGTCCACCAATTGTCAGAATTCAAGGGAGCGTTCACATATTACGTCATCAGCTAGGGGGGGAGGGGGGGTCTACCAAATGTTGACATGTGTTGACATGGGGGGGGGGGGGGGGGGGGTCAGACCAGAGTGTAGCCAGATGATGTCATCAAAACATAGGCAAATTAGGCCTATTTTATTAAATGCGAGAGCTTCAAAAATGGCATTCCAAATAAATTAGCAAAAAGGTGAAAAAATTGATTAAATGATGGAATCATCAAAACCGATTGAACTGCTCAAACTGCTTGCTACCATTCAGTTTTGATTCTGAAAAGTTTTCTTCATCAATCATTTGATTTGGTTGTGTCTAGTTTATTAAATATATTTTGGAGTTTTCATCTGAAGAATGAGTAATAGTATCAATTAATTTTATGTTTGGAAATTGAAACAGAAATTCATTCCACTAAAAGACTAATATGCTATAAAATAATTTGCCTCCTATACTATTTTAAATTACACTTTCTGAAATTTTTTTAATAGCACATGCACCAAGTAGCCTAATTTAAATAATGTTTGTTAGATTTTATCTTTGCAAATTTAAATTTTATGTCCCCATTGTATCGTAAAACATAAATTATCAACAGTTTCTGAAATTAATAAAATGTCTGAATGTGTTTTATCAAACGTTGATAATCAATGTTTATGGTTTGAAAATTGAATAATAAATATTGTGAAATTAAAGTTATCTTTTAGTTTTTATTAAATTAGATGACGTCATCTGTTGGGGGAGGGGGGGGGGGGGTCAGGTCAATGATGACAAGTGATGACTTGGGGGAGGGGGGGGGGTCTAAAAAGGGCAAATTTTTGATGACGTAATATGTGAACGCTCCCCAAGATGTAAATTCAATAGTTGCTAAATTTTCAGACTCATCTTTTTAATAAGGCTATTTTCTGTTTTGTTTCTGGAATTATCGCCCAGCGATTTTTTTAATTTTAAATATGAAAAATTGAATTTACTGCATGAGGGAATTCTGCATCTGACCATTTATTTCACAACTAGGCTTTCATTGAACCAATTTTTTTTCTCAGTATCTACTTTCCTTGTGCGATTAGGAATAGGAGAGATGATGGATCGTGGAATGAATTCTTGTACATTTTGATACGCCCAATGTACCCCATCACAATTTCATGCCAAGTACCCCTAGCCAATATATTACCTTGTCTGAGCTTTGATTTTGATCCTAAATTTGCGCTCTCTCTCTCTCTCTCTCTCTCTCTCTCTCTCTCTCTCTCTCTCTCTCTCTCTCTCTCTCTCTCTCTCTCTCTCTCTCTCTCTCTCTCTCTCTCCTCTCCTCTCTCTCTCTCTCTCTCTCTCTCTCTCTCTCTCTCTCTCTCTCTCTCTCTCTCTCTCTCTCTCTCTCTCCCCTCTCTCTCTCTCTCTCTCTCTCTCTCTCTCTCTCTCTCTCTCTCTCTCTCTCTCTCTCTCTCTCTCTCTCTCTCTCTCTCTCTCTCTCTCTCTCTCTCTCTCTCTCTCTCTCTCTCTCTCTCTCTCTCTCTCTCTCTCTCTCTCTCTCTCTCTCTCTCTCTCTCTCTCTCTCTCTCTCTCTCTCTCTCTCTCTCTCTCTCTCTCTCTCTCTCTCTCTCTCTCTCTCTCTCTCTCTCTCTCTCTCTCTCTCTCTCTCTCTCTCTCTCTCTCTCTCTCTCTCTCTCTCTCTCTCTCTCTCTCTCTCTCCAACTTTTATACCTTCTGCTCTACCTTTACTTCATGGCTATAACTAACCACGTAATATGGGTATCAACAGAATACAGCAAAGTACAACGTATGTTGTCCAAAGTGTTAAACAGATTAAATTTTTGCACAGAACTGTCCATCATTTAACGACATATTATATTGCTGTTTGCATAACACTTTTGGCAGTTTTGCTGTATTTTGTTGGGTACTATTACCATTCATTGTTGATTAGACCAATCAGGTAAGTTATCTCCCTTGGATATTCTTTCTCAAACTCAAAAGTTACAAAATGCCGGAGAGGGAGATCATGACACAGGTGAGTTCATTAATTTATGTGTGTTTTTGTGTGTTAAAATTTTAAAAGTTCTTAATATAAAAACACCTTATATTAACTTCTGGTTTAAAAGAGGCTATAGCATTCACTCCATTGGTAGTTTATTGTGAAATAGTAGAAGGCCCTGCATATGTGGTAGTTTTCATGCCAGCGTTTGTTGAACTTTGAGGTGATAAATATGACTTGTGTTTTGATCATTGCCAGTCTCCAATCTACACACT
Source organism: Berghia stephanieae (assembly GCF_034508935.2). Lineage (NCBI taxonomy): Eukaryota > Metazoa > Mollusca > Gastropoda > Nudibranchia > Aeolidiidae > Berghia > Berghia stephanieae. The sequence continues at coordinate 32,575,219 of NC_088361.1, forward strand.
ACGATGAAAACATTTTTCAACTATTATTTTGGCCAGGAATTTGTTTTCTCTTCATCGATAGATGATAAGAGATTGAGATGACTCCCAAGCTTTTTAAATCATTACTTAAAACGAAGTACGTATAGTCAAAATAAAAATATAAAGGTTACACATTTTAAATTCAAATCATCCTCATATTATATTATTTTGAAACGTATCTTAAGGCTATTTGGCTATCCAGTTTTTTGATGTTACGAAATGTGTCATTATCTTTTTAAAAAATTCCTTTTACCTCAATTTTCTTTCTCCATGATACATGTCGTTTGAACCGTTTTACACCCCACAATTTACAAGAAGTACGCAGGGCAAAAATCTTACATTTTCTGTCTTCCTTGACTCCTTCAAAAACGTGTTAATTCATTTCAACATTCATTGACATTGCCAGTACCTAATCTAGAAGTAAAAGCACATGGTTGTGTGGTTGGCCACCTTGAAGCAGGCACCGTAATCACTACAACTACAAGTGGAAATACAGTCAAATTTTACCAGATGGATGATTTAATCATTGATGTTACATCACGTCACTCAGAAATCAGTGAATTAACTATCAATCAGTTAAAATTGAACAGTCTCTCCACTCTACTAACTGAAGCGCCTGCTTCAAAGTGCACAACCATTTGATTCTAAAAACAAATGTCAACGAATTTTTGAATAAGTTCTGAATTTTATCTGTTTTTTACTACTTTTTAGGTTATGCAAGACAACTCCTGGATTTTTTTATTTTTTTTGGCCCTGTATGCTTCTTTTAATAGTAGGTCGCAAAAAGGTTAAAACTGTCCGTCCATGTCATGCAGAAGGAAAATGGAGGTAAAATGAAAAATCTTGGAGATAATGACAAAAAGAATTGCATAACCAAACAGTTCAAGAATTACATATAACTATACAGCTTTATGCTACCTTTCAAAATAAAAAAAATGAGAACGATCGTAAATACTGGATCATGAGTACACATGCTGTATTTCATATTCACTTCATTACATTTTAATCTTGTCAGTATCTGCTTCCAACGTTTATCTCGTATTTTGATCCCTTTATTTCAATGCTGTTCAGCATTACTTAATTGATACAATCAATGCGTTTTACATTTTGGTCAAAAGACTCTTACAACATACTTTATATCGATCATAAAAATAAAAGTAAAGCGGATCTCAACTTGTCAAAAAATTCTATATCTTAAACCCCAGACTTCAAACTGAAGACCCTTTTTTAAGAATCGTTATTTAACATGTTAATGTTAGAGGTCAATCGTTTATATGAGCCATACTCGAAAGGTTTTCTATTTCATGCCAAAATATTTTTTAAAAGATGTTTTTCCTTCGTAGTAGTAGCACGTGTTGTATGTACGTGTAGGGTGGGGTCCTTTGTCTTCCCTTGTGGGCTGGGGAGGCCTCTGTTGTCTCTCTTATCATTTTTATTTTGCTTACAGTTACTTTTACTTTCCTTGAGCCGAATGGGACTACTTGATTTTGCCCTAGCCCTGTCTTGGATCCTTTGTTGAGAGAAAAAACACTCGAGCTAAGGCTATTTGTGGATATTTTTTTCTTTATGGATTCGTTCTTAGCTGGATATTTCTAGTGCCATTCTAATTCTAGAGATTGAAATTCAATTAAAATAAAACGAGGGTAATTGGAGACTGCATAGATGTCCCGTTATATCCAAGCACAGAATATTTAATGAATTCAGGATGGAGATTTTGTGGGAAAGGGCGTTGGGGGTGGAGAAGAGTTTGGTGTAAAAGGGTAAGAAGCAGTTACAAACTGGTGAACAACATACCAATATCTCATAAGCAAGCTACTAAATCCCAAAGAAATCGGCAAATCAAAGCCAACCTCTGGATACATCACCCCAATTTTATAGATGCCTTCAAATCTGCACAGACTCTTGTTTCATCTACTGGATCTGTGTTCTTTTCCGCTCTCTAATTTCTACATCTTCCACGTCTGCCTCAATTGTGTTTTCATCAGCTGCAAAACTAACACAGGCATCAGGTCGAACATTTTTCAATAAAAGGCAAAATACAACTCCATCCAACCCTGAAACTAAGAAAAAGAAGAGACTGCTTGATTTCAGACATGGAAAAAAAAAAAGAAGTAATTTTAACTATGATACTACCTCACTTATTCAGAGAAACAAATGAAGTGATTTTCTTTGGATCTTCATATCTCCTACATCGAGGAAAATGACTGCTTAAAAACGTTCATGGGTAATCTCATTTTACTCCGGGCTTAAAAATGACAAGAGTCATGATTGTAAATGGATGAAATTTCCCTGTGGGCAATATCTTTGACCTTGATTCGTCCGCCGCTCTGCTACTGCTATCTCTTCTATTCCTCTAGTCTAAATAATTTAACTTTAGCTTACCTAATTGGATTTGTTTTTTTGTTGTTTTTTTTGTTGTTGTTGTTTTCTCATTCTTTCGCGTGTGTGTGTGTGTGTGTGTGTGTGTGTGTGTGTGTGTGTTTCTTCTTGTAAATCATATCCCCAAGATTATTCCCAACGTTAGATTTTTTAATTTATAGTTCTTATTTTGTAACCGTCTGAGTGTTAGGCGTATCTGTAGCGTAAGTGTGAGACTAACCACGAGGATGTACACTATGTCATTCATAGACCTACTTTGAATCTCTGTTGTAGTTCCTTTTGACTTAGAATATCTTATTCATATCTTTTTACTTTTTCTATCATCTTCATTTTTACTGGCGCTTAAATGATCTAAAAACCGCACTCAAGAGCAGGGGAGAGGGGTATTGATCGGAGAAGAGGCCTCGCCTGATCGCTCTTGTGAGAAGGCGCTTGATTTGGCATCAAGGAGGCATATCGTGGCACGTGTAAACAATGAGGACGGCAAACACACGTCATTATGGGGGCATTGCTTGAAGAGGACTTGTTCTTATCCGTGTTCTTATCCATAATAGTAATAGTATATTAGGAGAGCGTGGCTCAGCGGTACGGTCTTTGCTTCGTACCTACCCAGAAGGTACCGAGTTCGACTACCTGCCTCGTTGTGTGGCCTTGAGCAAGTCACTAGCTCTTTTTGCGGCTGACGCCTGTGTTATTCCGGTCTTCCCTTGGAATAGACCCTAAAGACAAATTTCCCCATGGGGATGAATAAAGGGAATTTATTTATTTATGTGAGAAATTGGAATGAAGAAAAATAACCGTTTATTAGTTATTCGATGATTATCATCTTCATCATTATCATTTTTATTGATATTATTATTATTATTATTATTATTATTATTATTATTATTATTATTATTATTATTATTATTATTATTATTATTATTATTGTTGTTGTTGTTGTTTTATCTTTTTCTACACTTCACACGAGGCCTTGGTTTGTAAGACTATCGTGGAGCAAATTCTCTTCAAACGAGGTTGTCATTACGGCGTGTATTTGCCGATTTGCCGTCTTCATTGTTTACAGACTCCATGATTTGCCGCTTTCATATACCCCTTCGTTCAAGCGTCTCTTCGCGTGAGCTTCCTGCGTCATGTGAATGACATCAGAAGAAATAATGATAAATGAGCCCACGGCGCTTCAACTTCAAGGGGACCCTGGCCAACAGCAAATACTGGATATAAATAGAATGAGACATGCCGCCCATTAGGCGCTTATACTTATATTTGTTATACAACGGTGTCACTGATCATTTTAAATCCTAGGTATGGTGAGAAAATTTGAGTAAAGAGCTTTATCCAAGGAGTTAAATTTGTGCCGCCCACAACGGGGCAGCATATTCATAATCGGATTTTCTTCCTTTTGCAAGGGTGTTACTAAGTGTTGTCCTGACCATGGCAGGAGTTCTTGACTGGGAGGGAAACAGTTGCATGTATAGTTAAAGTTTTGGGACATTATATTTTTTTTTTCGTTGTAAATCATCTGTCTGCACTGTTATGTAGTTATTTATTTATTTATTTATTTTTTAATACGGTATATGATTTCTTAACATTTGAGTGTTCCTCTTAGTGGGATCTTGTGCTGGTGTCTGGGTAAAACATTTGGGTAATCTCAATCTAAGTACACTGATAGTTTGCTCTTGGAATCATCTGTTCCCTATTTGAACCATTTCCCTTTGTCTTACTTTTTCCTCAAGTCCTTTTAATTGTACGCCTAGAATGTTTTTACTATCCAATTTTCATCCTTTTTACTGGCGCTGATATGACCTAAACGTGTTGCAAGCGCCGTAAAACCCTTAAAAACGACGTCAGAAATTAAGCACTAGTCCGCTTTCATGAAAAACTGGCCCTGGGTCCAATTTTATGTAGACAGGCGACCTAGATTTAGTTATTCACTAGCCTAGTAAATGACTCGCTAGTTTTAATCCTAAGCGAAGTGCTGGGTGGGGATCCTGACCTCCCATAGCGGGCAGGGAGGTACATACTGTGTCTTCTATCCCCTTATATCTGTTTTCCAACATGCTTTCTGTCTTTGTCTCGGAATGAGATTTCTTGGTTTTGTCCTGGCTCTGGCCGGAGTCCTAGCTGGGAGGGAAACAGTCAAATGCATAGTTATCGTTTTGGGAGATGATATTTTTTTCCTTGTAAATCAGCTCTCTGTTATGTTTATTATTTTTATCTTGAATGTATAATGTAAGCATTTGAGTGTGTTCCTCTTTGTTGGATTTTGTGCTTGTGTCTGGATGAGACTTGCAGGTGATTTCAAACTAAGTACATTGGTGGTATGCTCTTGGAATCTACATCTGATCCCTATTTGTTCTCAGTTCCCCTTTGTCTTACTTTTTCTTGGGTGCTTTAATTGTAATTCTAGAACTTTTTACTATCCCATTTTCTTCCTTTTTACTGGCGCTGATATAACCTAAATGTGTTGCAAGCGCCGTAAAACCCTTAAAAACAACATAAGCGAAGTGACTTTCTAAAATCGAATTTTACGAACGTTTTCTAGTATCTGACGAGCTAGGTTCTTGCCTAGAAGTGGGCATTGTAAGGGCGGTGACTAATTCGGCTATTTTGTGCTGGTAACATCAAGCTCTCTAGCACACGATGGGAATGGCAGCTAGATACTAGCCTTCATACTTCAACGCAAAAGATTTCCAAAGAGGAAATTAGCGACACATCCGGTATAGATTATATTTCGTTCCGTTTGATATTTGAGCCTTTTTTTGCCATGAATCAAATCACGCGGTATTGCCTGTCGACTGATCAGACTCCAGTGATCTCCAGCGGCCCTCTTTTCGTTTGTTAAAATACGATGTCGTCCGTCATGCGCGGAGCCATTTCCATTTTAATAGTTTTCTGGATCTAAATCTCAAGTGTCGACCTTAGATACTTCTTAATCCTCTATAAAATACTCTCGGAAGTCTTTGCGATTTTTGCAATCATAAGAGTTGCAGTGATTTTTATCTCAATGGGCGATATATCAGAAATTTTCGATATCAATACGACACGATGTAGCAGCGATATTGATATTTTAACAAGAAATAATGATTATCACTTCCCTCGGAAACGGCGACTGCTGTCATTCGCAGCTCGATTGTTGCATTTATAAACACATGTATGAAGCACGATGGTTTTGTAAACACAAGTCAATAACTCCGTGAGAAATATTTGTTAAAAAAGCCGATTCATTTTTAATCGTGGCGAGGGAAAATAACGAAAGATAACACATTGCCTCTTAATTAATTATCAGGCAAGAAGAGTGTATTGATAGCCCGATCTTCTTCATCAAACGAAAAGAGCCACTTCCGGTATGACACAGTAATAACAGCTGTTCGACCCACGGGAATTACTCGTCGATACGATAATATAGAACCGTAAAGTTGGTGTCCCAAACGTAAACAAAGGTCGAGAAGCACATGGCAAACCACTTGTTCCTGTCTTGACAGCTCACGTTCCAATGTAAATAATAGAAAGAAAATAACCTTTAAAATTTGGCTGTTAGGTGGCAAAAGAAACACATATTCATAAATACTCGATCATGCATCAAATAATGTCTAGATATGGATATTTTATGGAACAAAAGGTAAAATTTATCAAAAGTTACGTCTATCTATTTTTAGACCAGAGCAAATTATTGCGCTGGTATGAACAAAACGAGAATTATTCGGAGCCTGATTTTCATAATAATTTAGTCTTATATTATTATTTATGCAACTGTTAGATTTTATGTAAACATATTTTCAATACTGAAAGTGTATTGCCTACAACTCAAACTACAAAATTGGGAGACCTATATTGTGCGTAAATTATTCCGGTCCCTAACGGAAATCACTAGCAACTTGTTATTGTTTACGTTTGGGGCACCAACTTTACTGTTCTATAGCAGTGATTCTGATATTTTAACAAGAAATAATGATTATCACTTCCTCGTAAAATATCAGTATCTCTGCTATATCGTATCGACGATCTAGGTTGAACGCGACCGTTTTGAATCCGGCGCCCAATGTCAGAGGTTGCAAGATAAAACGTCGATTTGCATGAAACAGTGACGATCACTCGCATCAAATTAGGACCCGTTGTAAAGAGCTTTGATCACATCTAGTGGCCAGTGCACTATAAGCTCAAATGTATTTTTTTTTTTTCATATGAAAGCATCTCTTATGCGTTGGGTACCCAAAATAGACAAATATTAAACTTTAAACTCTTAACTAAAATACGAAATATTAGCTCCTTTATCACTCCACCACCCACACACACACCCACTCTCTCCCGAAACCAAAGAAGCTTTTTATGTTCAATCATATATATCATTATTATGTTGGCATATCGTCACGTCACGTTTGTAATTTACCAGTTAACTTGCGTAGTATTATGGAAAGACGTATTTTCAAAAATTGGCCAAAAAAATATTCTATTAATGATGGATTCAAATGACCCTCCTCAAGGCAAAAGCTCTCAAACCTGGGAACCCGCGAATCCCAGGTTATAGAGTTTTGGTTGCCAAGATGGGCATTTAAATCGAGCATTTTTTGAAAGCCGAGTTTTCTGTCCAAAAACTTGAATACGTTTTTTTCCAGATTATGGCAGGTAACTGGATAAATTTGATCACAACTTCGGCTTATTACACATGACACGATACATCATTGATTTCATTATTGCGTGTGGTATGAGTGGTATCCTTGTAGGGTTGGGCCACGTTCGTCAATATGTTGGTTTTAGAAGACATACCTACGTTGTAATTGGATTCAATAGTCTGATGTCACGTCGCCCAGCAACGGCGAAAAGCGTGGTTCTAAACAAAGAAAATCGTTACTTTTTGTTCTTCATGCTAGCTAGAACTTTTCATGCCATGTGATCAGAATATAAAAGTCAAAACAAGATTATATTTATTATGTTTTTCTCCTCTAGATACACTTTTATGCTCGTCGGAGAAATATTTTATAAGGGTGTCCGCCATTGTTCCGATAGTATAGAGCCAGTTACTAAGTTACCATGCGTCATTCCGAGGGAAGTTACGTCATGACTGTTGAAGGCTATTAGTATTGGATATTAGTAGTATTTGGATGTGGGTGGGGTTGAGGGGCGGGGAGGGGGTACATTTGTGTGCGTGACCGGTCAATTAGAATTAGAGTTGATCCTTCTTCGGTCGGACATGTGCTCTCAAAATAGTATTAATAATAATAATAGTAAACATAATTGTAATGTTTGGCCAATATTAATAATGATGATGGTGATGGTAATAATAAATGACAAGGAGGAAGATTACAATAATGTTAATAATAATGACAACAACAAAAATAATAATAATAATAATCATAAATGATGATGATGATGATTAAAATTATTATTATTATTATTATTATTATTATTATTATTATTATTATTATTATTATTATTATTATTATTATTATTATTGTGTTTTTTAATTTTATCATCATCATCATCATCATCATCGTTATTATTATTATTATTATTATTATTATTATTATTATTATTATTATTATTATTATTATTATTATTATTATTATTATTATTATTATTATTATTATTGTTGTTGTTATTAATATTATTATTGTTATTAACAACTACAATATTAATTATAATAAAAAGTTGTAGTTAAGGTCATAATCCCAATCCGAAGAGCACTGTACAATGAAGGTCTGACTCTGACACACGAACACAATTATGGACTACTGGGTGGGGTTCCTGATCTCCCATAGTGGGCAAGGAAGCACTTACTGTGTCTTCTTTCCCCCTATATCTTGTTTCCCAATATGCTTTCTGAACTTTCTGTCTTTGTCTTGGAATGAGATTACATACTTGGTTTTGTCCTGACCCTGGCCAGATTCTCTGGCTGGGAGAGAAACAGTCAAATGTATAGTTAGAGTTTTGGGAGATGATATTATTGTTGTCTTGTAAAATCATCTCTCTGTTATGCGCTGTATTATTAGTTTACATATTATTATGTTTGATTTGTAAACATTTGAGTGTATCCCACTTAGTTGGGACCTGTGCTTGTGTCTAGTTGAGACTTTTAGGTGATCTCAAACGAAGTATTTTGACAGTGTGCTCTTGGAATCTACATATGTCTCCAATTTGAACAAATCCTCCTTCGTATTACCTTTTCTTGGGTGCTTTAATTGTAATTCTAGAACTTTTTACTATCCCATTTTCTTCCTTTTTACTGGCGCTGATATGACCTTAATGTGCTGCAAGCGCCGCAAAACCCTACAAAACAATGAGTCCATAATAATTGGTGTTCTCAGACAGACCTAAAAATCTGGGTGGGGTCTTTTGGCTTCCCGGGGCAGGTGGACAGGTCACTATTGCTATTTCTTCTATTCCCCTAGATTTGTTTTCCTTTCCCACGTTGCTCTTGTCTTTGTTCTGTCTTAGCGTTGCTATGCCTTTCCTGGTCCTGGCAGGGATCCTTCGCTGAAAGGGAGGCGGTTAAATGTATTGTTACTTTTGGTAACGTCATGGATAGGTTGCTCGTGGAATCTTCTGTTCCCTATTTGAACCAGTCTCCATTGTCTGGCCTTTTCTTCATTAATTTAACGTTTCCCTCTTTTTTACTGGTGCTAAAATGACCTCAAAGTGTCACAAGCGCTTTAAAGCCCCCAAAAACAAACAAAACAGACCTGCAAATCAGTACAAGTGGACCAAAAGCATTATACAATGATGACGCGTAATAATATACACTCTAGCAAGGTGTTTTCGAACGCACGGTTTCCTTGGACTATGTCATTCGAATTCCCCGAATTTTTTCCTTATTATTCTTTGTTATCATTCCATTCCTTCCTCGAACAAACCTCTAACACGGTTTCCTCGAACTAATATCACCCAGCCAACGTAAAAAAAAAAAAAAAAAAAAAAAAAAAATTAAAAAAAAAACAAAAAACAAAAAACAATATATATATATATATATATATATATATATATATATATATATATATATATATATATATATATATATAAATATATATATATATATATATATATAATATATATATATATATATATATATATATATATATATATATATATATATATATATATATATATATATATATATATATATATATATATATATATATATATATATATATATATATATATATATATATATAAAAAACGTGTTAAAAAAATTGCACCCACTGATTTCGGTCACTGATGACATTGACAGTTACTTGTGTGTGTATCGTGTGTATCTATCTACACTGCATGTGTGGATGCAGCATAAAACTACTCCAGGCACCCACAGCCACTCTCACTCTCACACACTCCATCGCCGTTTCGCATAAAAGACACCACTCTGCTTTTTCTTATCACTTCGCCAATAAACTCTCTGCTAACGGTTGGCTACAGCGGTAAATGAATGTAGTGACACGCACACACACACACACAAAGACTAGAAAAACCCAGGTGTCAGCCGCAGCACAGTGCCGCAAATTGAGCTAAGAAGAGGTGACTTGCTGACGGCCATATAACACGGTGGACATCCGAACTAGATGTCTTTCGGTAACAAAGCAAAGACCATGCTTTTGAGTCCCCCCCCCCCCCCCCCCCCCCCCCCCCCTCTTCCCAATCCCATCAAAATCAAACGTCATGGCAATGTACGGTTTCCTCGAAATTTTTTACATGTCTCGAGAAGTTCGAGAAAACCGTGCTGGAGTGTATTTGCAACAATGACTATTCTTCTAATGGTCAAATAATACTTTGATATCGGTTAAATTCTCACCCGTCGGTTTATAAAGATAAATCTTTGATTAGTCCACGGGTGCTGGGTGGGGATCCTGACCTCCCATAGCGGGCCAGGAGGTCCATACTGTGTCCTCTATCCCCTTATATCTGTTTTCCAACATGTTTTCTGTCTTTGTCTTGGAATAAGGTTACTTGGTTTTATTTATCCTGGCCCTGCTGGAGTCTTGGCTGGGAGGGAAACAGTCAAATGCATAGTTATTGTTTTGGGAGATGATATTTTTTCCCTTGTAAATCATCTCTCTGTTATGTATTAATATATTTGTTATTTTTAGTGGATAATGTAAGCATTTGAGTGTATTCCTCTCTGTTGGATTTTGTGCTTGTGTCGGGATGAGACTTATAGGTGATCTCAAACTAAGTATATTGGTGGTATGCTCTTGGAATATACATCTGATCCCTATTTGTTCCCAGTTCCCCTTTATCTTGCTTTTTCTTGGGTGCTTTAATTGTAATTCTAGAACTTTTTACTATCCCATTTTCTTCCTTTTTACTGGCGCTAATATAACCTAAATGTGTTGCAAGCGCCGTAAAACCCTTAAAAACGGACAAGTCCACGAGTGGGGCCATTCTTGAACTCCTGCGTTTGAAAGTTTTAACTCGTTCCTACGGGCATGCAGCAGTATTTGGAATTCATTCGAAACTCCAACTGTACGAGTTTAAGAATGCTTCACTCGAGCACGGTTTTTTTCAAACTCCTCGGACCATACAAAAAGGTTTGAGAGACTGTCTTGCCATAAGGACTTCATAAAGAGTGTGTGTGTTTGGGGGGGGGGGGGGGGGATGCAGCGTGGCTCAGTGGAATAGTCATTGCTTCGTACCTTAAACTTAAATGTACCGAGTTCTACTATCGGACCCGCTTTGAGCAAGTCACCCTTTTCTAAATCACTTTGCAGTGCTGAGCTGCGGCTGACACCTGGGTTTCTCCAGTCTTACCTTGGAATAGACCCTAAGACAAATTTCGTCTTGCGGGTGGTTGGATGGGAGCATCACCCTTGAATCGTATACCTATGATGTTCGCATGGGTGTACGATCCGATAGTGATGTCGTTTCTTCTCTTTACTAGCCTATCCTGCTTCTTTGGTTTTTGATTGTATTTTTGACAGGGGATATTTTTTTTTCTGTAAATCTTCTGCCTGTTTGTTCTTGGTTATTTATAATTTAGCTTATGATATCTTTAGGTTATGATTTTGATTTACATTTGTACTATTTTTGTTAGTGTTAGATTGCTTGTTTTTTTTTTTTTTTTTTGTTTCAGCGGTCTCTCATATAACCGCAATTGTGTTGGAAGAGACCTAAAGCAACAAACAAACAAAAACAAACAAACAAAAATTTCGTCTTGGGGATGAATAAATCTAACTTAATTATATATTTACTTTATTGATATGTTGGGGTAAGTAACTTTATCTGACAACTTAAAAGGAGTTGGTTTGGGGGGGGGGGGGGGGGTCGTTGCGTTACAACACTTTTATTTACCGTGTTGCCAGCCATTCGCAAATCATAGCGCTTGGCATTGGAAAATGGAACAAACGGTCAAGTGATAAGAATAAGCAGAGAAGTGTCGGTTATGCGAAACGGCATTGGTGTGTGTGTACCACACTCTATATGCAACACATGCAACGTTCCCATGCGCACACTATAGATAGAATGCGCTTGGCCAAGGAGTTCACAACATTGCCATCCGGAAGTATAACGGACCAACACACAAACTCTGTGTAACCATAAACTTTTATAGTCTGGTTAATACAGTTTAGTGAGAACAACTCACAAACGCGGATGGCAAAAACAATAACAAAGGCCTGAGTGACGTCAACTTCGAACTATCTATACTCGCATCCGTAACTGTCATTGTCACAATCATGATTGATCGAAATCCCCGGACGAAAACATTTTTTTTTAAAGTTAAAATTGGTTCGAGTAAACCGTGTTCGAAATAAAAATTTGTTCGGAGAAGGAATGGAAGAAAAGGGAAAAAATAACAAACGAAAAAACCCGGGACATTGGAACCTGTTCGAGGAAAATGTTTGAAGAAACCGTACTCGAGTGTAGGCTATAACTATAATATTGTAGAACAAGCTCTTTACTAGAACTTTTATATCTGTATCGTGGGGCGTTTTAGCTATTATTGATGGGCAGATTCGGTCCAAATATAGTAATTTACTTATTGATGGTGTTTGCTGTTGTTATCAAAGAATATCGTTGTTTTCGTTGTCATGGTATTATTCTTAGCCCATATTGTTTATTTGCTTCTTATCCTGAAATTTGGATAATATTCAGCACAACTATAGTTTGCAACTGTTGATAAATGCACGTCTGGAAATAAAAATGATAACGTTTTTTGTTTTGTTGTGCCTGTTTTTTGTTGTTGTTTTTGTATGTCTTGTTTGGTTCTTTGTGGGTTTTTAAAAATTTATTTTTTATTTGGTGGTGGGGGGGGGGGGGGGGATGTCAGGAATTTAAAGAAATTTATTTTATATTGTGATTTAGTTGTGGTTTTTATTGGGGGGGGGGGGGGGTCTTTTTTGTTGTTGTTGTTTTGGGAGAGAGGGGGGGGGGGGGGGGGGGGGGAAGGTTGGTTTTTGTTTGTTTGCGTATTTTTGTTTTAGTTGTGTTTAATTTCGTTTTGTTCTGCTTTGTTTTCTCTAATGGTTTCACTTCCTCTTTGTTTACTTTACGGAGTGGCCTTTACACACGCGCGCGCGCATACACACACACACACACACACACACACATTCTCGCACAAGTCATCATCGTGAAAAAAGGTTAATCAATCCCCATCTTTTGCAAGCGGCGTTTTACAAGTCTCCTTTACCTAATAGTCTTCATGTAAACAGTGGCGCTGGTAGTTAGTGTCGTGATGTGCTATTTTACACATTGGATTCGACACAGCTCTGGTGCCCATTGTTGACTTGAGGATACTCACATCTGCATCAACATAGGACATGTTCCTACCTGGAATTTTACAAAACGCCCTTTCAATGGATTGGATCCAGCAGACATCAGTAAACTAATGGGGATGACCATATACAGTGCGATTGTCTACGAGTACAAGGAAGAGAATGCTCGTAGTAGTACATGGGACCACTCTTGAGGCATTCCGCAAACAGTTGTCTTTTTGCGAATCTGAATAGCGTCGTGATAAAAGTACTGCAACTGCTACTCCTGCATTTCATGTGTACCAATGTCAAGCAAAGGCCCACCAGATACCATTCCATTTCATATTATCGGAGCTTTGATTGTTAAGGTAAACGCGGCATATTGTAGTGAAGGTTGGTCTAACAAAAAAGCCGACTTTTCGTGGGCGGATCACGTGATTGAATGGCGTCACCGGAAGTAACTTTTGTCTGAGGAAAAATACATGCGAGGCCTTGTGTCACGCATATTTAATTTTCTTTATTTTCTATTCATGGCGTTTTGGCCCAATTAGACGTGCAGTTAATTCACCCACGTCCTGGCGGATATACTTAGACGTGGTGGATGTGGTCACCCGTGAACCGACATAATAATATGTCGATGAAAGAAGTTCCGTTTAGACGCAGAGTTAATTGCTCCGCGTCGGATCTGGGACATCGTATTTCCGTGGTCAATTTAGGGAATATTGTGTATGTGTATGTGTGTGTGTGTGTGTGTGTGTGTGTGTGTGTGTGTGACTTAATACTTTTTAAATACATCAAATAAACAACCCAAAATCACGATTGAATATATTAATTAGGCCTGCAGAAACTATAATGGTACATGATGTAATGTTGTTCTCACACATAAGCGATGAAGTGATGCAATGGGTGACATGACGATATGGAGTTTCATCTTGTCACGGAAGTCAAGCGATGTTAAGCGTGTCCACTGTTGGATGGGGAACAATGATCGTTGAAAATTATGGTCCCGTAGTTGTAACCGTGGTAAGACACATTACCCCATTCGACTCAGAAGTGAATGAGTACCTGGAAATGCACTATGTAGTATGTTCATATTATATAATGCTCTGGAATAAGGTTTCACATTACAACTTATACATAGTTGTCGGTTGTAACAATCCGCGTATTTTCTTAGTACATTTTGCAAATTGAATTATGTATGGAAAACAAAATAAATGTACATATGTAGGTCTACCCCACTTTCCACATTTAAAGAATGGGATGCTTTTCCAAAGTCCAAGTTTGATAGTCCTGCACTATGACTATGGATGTCTTGACCTTTCATGAACGTCAAATATGGAAAGTATCATAACTTGGAATCCATAAACATCTTCCCTACAGGCACCAGATAGCTTGGACCTTCTTTACTTCTTTCCTGAAGGCGGACCTCAGGGCCCGTTTTCATGAACGAGGACTAGATTTAGTTATTTATTAGTCTAGTAAATGACTTGCTAGTCTAAGTGAAGCAAGTGACTAAAGAAATCGGATTTCATGAACGTTTTATAGTCTCGGACAAGCTAGAAGTGGGCGTTGTAAGGACGGTGGCGAATTCGGCTATTTTGTGCGGATAACATCACGCTCTCTACTACACGACAGCAGGTAAGATACCTGCCCTCATACTTTCAACGCAAAAGAATTCCAAAGAGGAATTAGCAACACATCCGGTATAGACAATATTTCGTTCCTTTTCACATTACCGGTAACTTACTTTTGCCATGATGAATTAAATCACGCGGTATTGACTGTCGACTGATCAGACTACAATTATGTCCATGGTTTATATATAGGACAATGACATTTTCATTGAAACTCATAACAAATTGAACAAAAAAACAAACAAACAAACAAAAACAAAAAAAAAAAAAAAAAAACAACAAAAAAAAAAAACAAAAAAACATAAGACAAAAGAGACAGTGTGTTCTGATGAATCACATTATTTCAGTCAGTTACAAAGCCAAAAGAATAACTTTTGTCTCCCCCATACTTTCTAATCTTTTTTTCTCTTGGGGTTTGTTCTTTGACGCAAATCCTTCGACTTCTAGTCTCCCTTCACTCGCAACTCACGAGCCGATTAGATTAAGTCTTTTTTTTTTTTTTTTTTTTTTAGTTTTTGCTCACCAAAATGTGTACTTTCGACTATCGGCACTTATCTTATGTTTTTTTGTTGTTTTTTTTAAAGCCAGTGTCAATAGCGACAGGACCCTTTTTGCCTCTGCCATTCGTAACCGACGGTTTTTCCTTCCGAATCGAAGCTCTCTCGTCCGAAAATAGCTGCTATCTTGTTGACGCTATGACGTATCCTAGTAATTATCTCAGTCTAAGCTTGTGGAGTCCTGTCTCAGCATGTGACTAAAACTTGATCAAACTTAGTCCGAAGGTGCGGTGATTTTAGTCTGGATCTTGCTTAGTCAGCTTACATGAAATCCGATTTTTCAAGTCCTTGACTAAAGTCAGAGATAGTCAGAGACTAAGCGCTAGTCCACGTTCATGAAAACGGCCACTGGTTGTTGATTTATTTAGTTATGTATTTATGTCTTTATTATTATTTGTTGTTGTCTGAAGAAGGATTTTGAGCCCGAGACGTTCCGTGTTTGGTATTTTGTTCTTTTTGAAGCTGTTACTGTTACATTCATTTTTGTTTATTACTTTTTACAGCCCACCTCTTCTCAAGTCACTACACGTATCTATGTGTGTTCAGTACATAGGTGTAGGGAATACACTGTTCCTACCAAATTATTAAATTTACATGTTCATGTGAAATTTAGCAGGAAAAATGAGAATGTTTGGCATTTTTTTCAATTTTCAAACCATTTTACATTTTCTCTTTGACTTATTTGGCGTTTTTTGAAAAAAATATTCTGGCATTTATCAACTACTTTCGCTTTCACTCTCAGTCAATTTTCATAGAATGGAGACAAGCCAAAGAAAGTTTTGTATATTGAAATTGAATGAGTGTGGAGAAAGGTTTTCTTTTGATATTTCGAGAAATTATTGCATGGTGATTTAAGGTAGAAAATAATTTTCACTCTTTAGATCAGTTACTTTTCTGATTTTCAGTGGAATTGGAATTCTGTTCACTTCTTATTCACTTCTGCTCGCTGATGAATGATCCGGTCACTCCGTCGCCGTAACCATGTTTTATCTCTATCTTTATACTTAAAACATACATAAATAGACCTAGGTATTAGTTAATTAACATCAAATCTGAAACTATTAATAATTATGATGAATTTTTAACTGTTTATGAAACTTTTTCACTTTTGTAAGTGTAAGTTACAGAGTAACTCGCGTCCGTAACTCATCAGCTAGCCAACCATTCGGAGAAATACCTAGAGTTCAAGTTTATTTTCCTGAGCGTTCAGAGAAATAGAGCCGGCCTTATTTGTGGGATACCTGAGTACCCAAATATCAGTATTCGATTACGTTATTTCAAGAATAAAAAGAATCACTTCGATTCCAAAATGGCTGACTATTGTTGACGTTTTCTACTTAACAAATTATCATTAGCAATCTACAATACACTACAAATGGCGACGAGCATCTAGAACCCAGATAAGTGCAATAACGTTTACATGTATTTTCATTCTACCAAGCCATAAAACTATAATCTATTGACAGACTACTACCAACTATTGAGCTTGCATTCTCCAGTCTTGTACGTGTACATACCAACATGCCAAGACCCGACACCTTCAACGAAGGACTAGAGTCCTTCACAAACTATAAAGAAAGACTGGATGCGTTTTTTGTTGCAAACGACATTACCGAACAGAAACAAACGCAACTCTGCTATCATCCATCGGGGCTAAAACGTACAACACACTACGATGTTTGACGTCACCCGACCTTCCCTTTAGTAAAAGTTACGAAGAACTTTGCAAACTGCTGTCCAACCATTACTGCCCCCTCCACTTGAGATAGTTGAAAGATTCAAGTTTCATAAACGCAGTCAAGCGATGGACGAATCTCTTCCTGATTTTTTAGCATCCATAAAACGGTTGGCTGAACACTGCAAATTCGGAGACAATTTAAAAATGTCTCTGCGTGACAGATTTGTTTGCGGAATACGCGATGAAACCATACAAAAGAGACTCTTGCAAGAGCCAAATCTCACTTTAGAATCTGCAAAAGCTTTGGCACTTGCAATGGAAACTGCCCAGCGAGATGCAGCGGAAATCCACACAACAACATCCGGCAAATCAACAGCTGATCTCGACATTATAAAAACAAATCAGCCTTTACCTACTAACAGAAGACATAACTCACAAACATACCCACCGTGCCAATCATGTGGGAAAAATAACCACAGGAGAGCCGACTGCTACCTCCGTGATGCAGTGTGTAAGTCATGCAACAAACAAGGACACATTCAGAGAGTGTGTCAGGCCAGGAAGGGCAGCCAACAACAGAGGAGAGGAGGAGACAGAACCTCACAATCCCGACAAGTTCACGAGCTAGATGAAGACAATGTTTCCGAAGATAATTTTACACTGGAAATGTTTCACATGGAAGGAAACACACCAAAAATAAAGGTAGACTTGCAAATCAATAATATTCCTACAAAAATGGAAGTTGACACAGGATCTGCTGTTTCAGTGATGACGAAGAGGGACTTCACAAAAACATTCAAAACCTTCCCAAATTTGGAAAAGACAGCTGTTCGTCTGAAAACATACACAGGTGAAACCATTATTCCACTGGGAAAAATTTCAGTTCATGTAGAACTCAACAATCAGAAGAAAATACTTCCACTCCTTATACTTGACAAAGGCAGCAATCCTATTTTGGGAAGAAACTGGTTGGCCGCTATAAAACTGAACTGGCAGAGCATACATCAGATGACGACACCTAAAGATAGATTCAATACAGAAAAATTGAAAGCTCAGTTTCAAGATATATTTTCAGATGGAATTGGAAAAATAAAAGGAATAGAGGCAACACTTCATCTAAAAGAGGGAGCCCTTCCCAAATTCCACAAAGCCAGACCTGTGCCGTACGCCTTAAAACAAAAAGTTGAGAAAGAACTAGACAACTTAGAAGAACAAGGGATAATCACAAAAATTGCAACCTCGGATTGGGCCACACCCATCGTACTCGTATTGAAAAGCAATGGAACAGTGAGAATATGTGGTGACTTCAAGGTAACAGTCAACCCAGCACTTAACACAGAGCAATACACAATGCCAAAAATGGAAGACATGTTAGCTACTTTGGAACAAGGTCAAACATTCTCTAAAATTGATCTGAGACAAGCATACCTTCAGCTCCCTTTAGACAGCGTGTCACAAAAGTAACAACAATCAACACGTCAAAAGGACTGTATTCCTTCAACCGTTTAGCGTTTGGTATTTCTTCGTCACCAGCAATTTGGCAAAAGACAATAGACACAATCCTCCAGGGAACACCCGGAGTTCAATGCAACCAAGATGACATGATAGTCACAGGGAAAACAAACGATGAACACTGGCAAAATCTGCTACTAGTCCTAGCTAGACTTCAAGAGTATGGACTGAAGGTCAATCTTGAAAAATGCCAATTCTTCCAAGACGAAGTTATCTTTTGCGGTGTCAAAATAACCAAAAATGGCTTGCACAAAACCGAAAACAAGGTCAAGGCCATCATCGACGCACCACAGCCAACAAACAAAACACAACTCAGATCATTCCTCGGGCTTGTAAATTATTACCACAAGTGGCTGGAAAATGTAGCTCAAATTGCGAAGCCACTGTACAATCTTCTACAGGATAACACAAAATTTGAATGGTCAACTGAAGCTGATCATGCTTTCATTCAAATAAAAACAATGATCGCTTCGGACAAAGTCCTCATGCGCTACGACCCCGATCGACCATTGCGACTCGCCTGTGACGCTTCACCATACGGCATCGGCTGCGTTCTCTCGCACATCACACCAGAAGGCGACGAAAGACCTATTGCATACGCCTCAAGAACCCTCAATAAGGCAGAACAGAATTACTCCCAACTAGACAGAGAAGCTCTAGCTATCACATGGGGTGTTAAAAAGTTCTTCAATTATGTATGTGGCAGGCACTTTACACTAATCACTGACCATCAGCCACTCAAATACATCTTCTCGCCCACAAAACCAGTCCCTGCAATGTCTGCAGCCAGACAACAGAGATATGCAATTTTCCTTTCAGCCTTCGACTACTCAATCGAATACAGGAACTCCAAGTCAAACGCTAATGCAGACGGATTTTCACGATTGCCTTTACCCACCACAAACTCAAGTCAAGAGGCCGATTCAGCAGATGAACTATTCTATACAGAAGTAATAGAGTCCTTACCAGTCAACGCAGCAAACGTTGCCAAAGAATCACGCCACGACAAAACACTGTCACAAGTCATACATTACGTCCAAACTGACAGATGGCCAAACACAGTCAACGAAGAACTGAAACCTTACTTCAACAAACAAAACGAACTGTCAGTGCAACAAAACTGTCTCTTTTGGGGATATAGACTCATCCCTCCACAAAAACTGCATGCAAAAATCTTAAGTGTTCTTCATGAAGGACACATTGGTATAGTCAAAATGAAAAACTTGGCTAGGGGATACTTCTGGTGGCCTGCTATTGACAAACAAATCGAGGCAACTACAAAAGGCTGCCCTGGTTGTGCTTCAGTTCAACCTGATCCACCGAAAGCTCCTCTTCACCCATGGCACTGGCCCGACAAGCCATGGCAAAGAATTCAAATAGACTTCGCGGGACCATTCATGGGATTAATGTTTCTAGTGGTCGTCGACGCCCATTCCAAATGGGCCGAAATAATACCGACATCCAACGCCACATCCATTTCAACAATCAATATATTGAGCAATCTTTTTGCAAGATTTGGTTTACCTGAACAGCTCGTATCTGACAACGGTGTGCAGTTCACATCCAATGAATTCAAATCCTTCACAAAGGTCAATGGAATCAAGCACACCCTTAGCACACCCTACCACCCAGCAACCAACGGGCTGGCTGAGCGAATGGTCCAAACTTTCAAACAAGCTATGAAAGCTTCAAAAGATGAGAAGGGTACCATCCATACCAAACTGGCAAGATTCCTGTTTGCTTATAGGAATGCACCACACACCACAACAAACGAGAGCCCAGCATCACTTATGTTTGGCAGACATCTGCGAACTCACCTAGACATCATTCGACCAAGCATTCATACAAGAGTATCTTCATGTCAAGACCGTCAGCTTCGTACTCACTCTTCTGCCAACACCAGGAACTTCGACAACGGAGACAACGTCCTGGTCCGAGACTACCGCGGACACCAACGATGGCAACACGGCGTAATACATGCCCAAACGGGAACACGCACCTTTGAAGTCAAAACAGCTCCCGGAGCCATATGGAGACGACACTCCGACCAAATTGTTCACACAAACGCCCTGCAATCACAAGCAAACCAGCACCGGCACCACTATTGGACATCGTCCCAAACTTCAGAACGACAGAGATACCAACCATGGTTCAAACAACCCCAGCGAATGACCGAGATCCAAATTCTACGCGGTCACAGGTCGAGGTCCCGCCCTCACCACATAGAGAATTCTCAAATTCTCTAAGTCTCTCTGACAACATGTCACAGAGAACGCAATCTCAAAACAATCACAACACTACAAGTGCACCTTACACTACGAGAAGTGGTCGCAACGTGAGAAAACCAAACAAATTCACACTGTAGGCAGGGCCATTTATAAGCCTTAAGCTTCGACTATAATATTGGAAGAAATATTTGTGACGTTGCGACCACAAACATAAAAACACTTTGCATCTACACAGCCGCACGAAGTAGACACTAGTTAAGACTATTAGAGTCCATTACTGTGTTTTCTTTTATCATTATGAACTGTTGACCACTTCAACTAGTTTAGTACTACACAGAAGAAACACTTTTTCTTACTCATCATTGATATATGAGATAATTTTTTTTTTTCCCTCGTATGCAAACATTATTTTATTTTTTTTTCTCATTTACTTAATTAATCATTTAAGCTGTATAAAACAAATGTAAGAATGAATGAACCATTATGTAAACCAAAACGAGCGAAAGTATAATAGCTCATTTTTTTTTTACATCATCTAATTTTTTTTTAAGGGGGAGATTGTGGGATACCTGAGTACCCAAATATCAGTATTCGATTACGTTATTTCAAGAATAAAAAGAATCACTTCGATTCCAAAATGGCTGACTATTGTTGACGTTTTCTACTTAACAAATTATCATTAGCAATCTACAATACACTACATTATTATTATTAATATTATTCCTTTTATTTTCATGTCATTTGAATTTTATTTCACAAAATATATATAGAGCTATATGAAGTTGATCATAATTATACTTGAAATATTTTATATATATATATATATATATATATATATATATATATATATATATATATATATATATATATATATATATATATATATATACGCAAGTTCATATATTGGGAATGAAACATTGCAACAGATTTGGTCATGGGTATATTAAAAAAAAGTTGAGCAGTGTTATTCCTGAGAAAACAAGAGTATATGTTTGTAGAGACATCAACTTCGCTAAGACTAATTCATTTAATGCCTGTAATTTTATCAATATTGCTCATCATCCTATAACTATGTGCTAACATTTCATTATGCTTTGTGAATAAGAGAAGCAGTGATTTTGCCTTTTACATTTATGGTCAGGGTTTGATTAAATTCTGACCTCTTACATCAAGAGAACAGTAACAGCTTCAACTTAAACACTTATTTGAAAGAAATACAGTCTTCAGAAGGGCTACTGATTAACCATTGATCAGAATCATTAATTCTTGATGATAATCTCATTGATGATTTGTTTTTAAAATCCTTGTTTTTAGTCTCTATGATTAATTCTTTGATGCTGAGGATTGGTAAAATAGCATATAAGATTAATCTAAGGCATACCTGCCTACTTGAAAATTTAAAAATTCGTAATTTCTAGGAGATAGAAATTGTAGTCGTTTCAGTTAATTCTAAAAATCAACAATTTGCACTCACAAGGATTAAATGATTCTTCAAAATCCTTAAAATGATATAGTCTGGCATCAACTTTTATTTTCATTGTTTTAATGACTTAGAGATGCTCATGAAGTCCTGAAATTTGAGACAAAATTTATTTATTTGATAATTCTACAAATTTTTCATAGTTGTAGGTCGGTCTGCTCCAAGGTATTTCAGGTATCGCTCCCTGTATTACAGCTAATGGTGGTTAGTGCACAGGGTATGAGTAAGATTTTAAAAAGTTTGCGCAGATGAACTCAGTGTTCCTAAGTAAATCCAATCATTCCCTTTTGTTTGAAATCCTGTGCCTGCCTCCAAACGAGTTTCTGGGTGACTGGGTGGTCTCGGATAAGACATCTTTTGAATATTTTGCTACTGAATCTATTCCAACTGCTGGTATTCTTTATCTTAATTCTTAGGCCGATATAGCACTCAGAATCTGCTGTCTTTAAACTGTCCTTTTATATTCCTCTCCCCTGATGCTTATATATGACTATTTGTCTCACAATTATTTTTTTTCAAATTGAATGAACAAATTACTCTGAGGTCTACAATGATTCCCTCTTTGAACAGTGGTGGGAACCTGATATAATAGGGTTGGTAGGACCAGGGCAAAATCCCTCTCATGGCTGATTTAGATGGGGCGGGGGTCCTTATGGCTCACTGGTATGGCACTGGTCTTGCTATGAGTAAAGAACCTTTTCCAACTATCATCATCTGCAGCAGAATTCAAACTTTTTACGTAAAGGTCAGAATCCAAATGTCATTTCACTTGACCACAAAGCCATACAATAGCAGTAGTTGTAATATTAGTGTTTATAGTGGTAGCACCATCTTTTTTTTCTTTGAACCTCTTGATTGACCTGAAAACTAAAATTTTCTGTTCATGTTTGATTAATTATATCCACAGATCATGTCTACATTGATGAAATTCTGACGCAAAATGAACAAAGTACTCCAAAAAGCAGCACAAGCTGGGGACTACAAAGTGATAAAAAAAAGTCTCCTTTCAGAAAGGGGAAAAAATAACTTCAATCTGAATGACGATGAAAGATGGAAACATGTTCTCTTTGTTGCCTGTCAAAATGACCACCAAAACATTGTTTCCTTGCTCCTTCGATATGGTATGGATATTAACAGTTGTGATTGCAGTAAAAAAACAGCCTTCATGAGTGCATCTGAAAATGGTAGCAATAAAACTGTCAAGTTGCTGATAACATCAAGGAGAGGTCGCATTGATTTCAATGCCAGTGATGTTGAAGGGAGAACAGCATTGATGTTTTCTTGTCAGAATGGACATTTGAGTACTGTGAAGCTAATTACAAGGTTTGTCTCTGATATCAATGCAAAAGACATTAAAGGTAGAAATGCTTTAATGTATGGATGTCACAATGTAGGTATTTGTTCCTGTTTGATTAGTCACTGTATTTATATTGATGCCCGTGATCATGAAGGACAGACAGCATTGATGTATGCATCTCAGTGCGGATTTGCAGAAACTGTTGAATACTTAATACATTATGATGCATGTGTTGATTCTAAAGATAAATTGGGTAACACAGCTCTTATCCATGCATCAAAGAATGGACACCTGAATTGTGTTTCCCACCTGATAGAGAGACCAATTGACTTTGACATTAAAGGGGAAGGTGGAAAGACAGCTCTAATGCATGCAGTTTTGCTAGAGGATGATGATATCGCTGACATACTCTTAGATTATAGTAATTTCACAATTACAGACAATGATGGTAAGAGTGCTTTAATGCATGCATGTTTAAAAGATTCACTGAGTTTTGTGGATCAATTAATGGAGTTTTGTATGCATATTAATTATTCCTTTGAAAGCAATATCTGGTATGATGCCCTGATCTACTGTTGCAAATATGATAAATACCAGATTGTGGAACTCTTCATAGAGAATGGGCTTAACCTCGATTATTTCCACAACAATGAACATATGAATCAGCCGTTGATGGTAGCTTGTGAGTCGGGTTCTAGCAAGGTTGTGAGAGTAATGTTGAATCATGGTGTGAGAACAGATATCAATTATAATAATGATAAAGTCCATATCAATGCTTACAATATAAACGGTTTCACTGCACTGATGTTTGCTGTAAGAGAAAACCATTTTCATATTGTGAAGATGCTGACAAAGTTTGCAGTAAATGTTCATGCAAAGGATCGAAACGGGAAAACACCTCTCATGTATGCATGTGAAAATAAAAGTGTCAAGATTGTCCATCACTTGCTCACATTGACATCTGTGAATGTTGATATTGACGCTCAGGATCATTATCTTCATAAAACTGCCCTAATGTATGCTTGTGATGATAATAACAAGAAAAACGTGGAAATTACAACCCTGCTTATTAAATTTGGTGCTAACGTAAACATGTTTGACAAAAAGGGTGAAAATGTTTTAATGCAGGCATGTAGGGATGGATCCGACAAGATTGTAGATTTGTTATTGAAATGTGATATCAATATCAATCAACGCAGTAATTCTGGAAAAAGTGCTCTTATGTTGGCATCTAAACATGGTCATGAAATTATTATCCAAATCTTGTTGAATTACTGCAGTGGCATTAACGTTAATCTTGCTGATAACAAACAACGTACAGCTTTAATGTTTGCAGCTATGAAACGTGAGGAAAAAATTGTGGACTTGTTAATTAGACATCATGCTGATATCCATGCCAAAGATGAGGAAGATTTCACAGCTTTTCTGTATGCCTTTCGTTCTATAATCATTGATTCAAGGATTTCTGAAGATTGGCAGAAAGGAAATGATAGGATTTTGTCTTTGTTTATGAAGGCAGGCGTTAAAATAAGGAGTAAATGCGTTTCCAGTAATGCTCTTTTGATTTTTGCATCTGAGATTGGAAATGAAATGCTGGTTGATTTGTTAATGAATTATGACGATGTAGAAATCAATACTTGTAATGTGGACAGACAGACAGCATTGATTCTTGCCAGTAAAAATGGACATGATGGAGTTGTCAAACTGTTGATGAAAAGGGGAGATCTAAATATTAATGAATTTGATGATGATGAGAAAACAGCATTGATACATGCCAGTGCTAACGGACATGACAGGGTTGTGAGTTTGCTAGTCAAAAAAGATGATCTTGATATTAATGCGTGTGATGATGAAAAGAAGACAGCTTTAATACATGCCAGCCAGGGGGGGTTTGACAAGATTGTAAGTTTGTTGATATGTCAAGATGGTATTGAGATGGGCCTACAAGATGATTCAGAGAAAACTGCTCTGATCTGCTCCTGTGAGAATGGACACTTCCATGTTGCAAAAATACTCATTAATCATGATGCTGCTTATCAGCCTTATGACTTGGATGATAAAACAGCCCTCATATATGCTTTAGAGCAAGGAAATAGAGAGATTGTTGACCTTATCATGACAAAGTGTTCTGATGTTAATTCTATTCATTGTGATGAAAAATTTGCCCTAGTGAATGCATGCCGTGTTGGTCGCGAAGATATTGTAAAAAACCTTTTAGATAAGAGTATTGATGGTTGTTTGGATGCTGATATTTGGTATATTGATGATTATGCCACACCTCTGATCCTTGCAAGCAAAATCGGTCATTTAAATATTGTCAATCTTATACTCCAAAAATGTGACTATGATTTGGATTCTGGGGATATGTCCAATAAGACTGCACTGATTCATGCTTGCCAAGAAGGTCATGGAGAGATTGTGGATGTGTTAATAACAAATGATGCTAATGTTTGTGTTAAGGACAAGGCTGGTAAGACTGCTTTTGATTATGCCTGGGAGAAAGGACATGATGATATAGTCTGTATGTTGCTACAATCTGGCGTTGATGTTGATTCTCTACTTGTTAATATGGAACAAAATGATAAGATTGAAACTCCTTTAATGTATGCATGCAGAAGAGGAAATGAAAAACTGTTAGATAGTCTGTTAAATCTCTCTGTCAATGTAAATGTTCCAGATAGGTTTGGAAAAACAGCTTTGGTACAGACCTGTGAGAGAGGATATGCAGCAAGTTTTTCAATTGTGAAAAGATTACTATTGCAGCAGGACATTGATGTGAATACTAGAGATGAAAGTGGCAAGACTGCGCTGATGAATGCTTGTGACAAGGGTTTTGAAAGAGTTGTTTGGTTACTAGCTAGTCATGGAGCTGATCCAAATGTCAAGTCTTATGATGGGGAGAAGACTGCATTGATATATCTATGTGACAAGAGATATGACCAGCATCGTATTGTAAATTGCTTGATTCAAGCCTCTGATATCGTTGAATTAGATGCTCAAGACCAGATTGGTAAAACTGCCTTAATGTATGCCATTGAAAATGGTAACAAACTTACTGCAAGGCTTTTAATTAGACATCGCGTGAATTTGGATTTGTATGATTGTGATCAGAAATCTGCTCTTCTGTATGCATGTGAAAAAGGATACAATGACATAGTGACTCTTCTCAAGAAATATGCTGTAAATCTAAATGCATGTGATTGTATTGGCAGGGATGCTCTCATGTATTCATGTCAAAATGGCCATGAAAGTATCGTGAAATTGTTGACAAGGTACAAAAGTGTAAATATCAATGCGCAAGATCACCAAGGACTTAGTGCTTTGATGTATGCTTGCAAGGCAGGCCATCATAAGTTAGTCAGGAAACTTATTAATGATAAATGTGTGAATGTTAATGCATGTGACATCCAACAGCAAACAGCTTTAATCCATGCTTGCTTCAGTGGGCATGAAGACTGTGTGAAGCTTTTAATAGCTAACGGGGCTGGTATAGAATTGCCTGACATTTTTGAGAATACAGCCTTGTTCTATGCCTGTTCAAAAGGTCATGAAAATATTGTTGAACTTTTATTACGAAATGGTATGCAGAGCGATGCATACTCACAATGCAGTTGGATACGGATAGCAACCTTCCATTCATGTGTCTCAGGTTTTGACAAAATTGTTGACCTGTTGGTTAAAAGTGGTGTTGATATTAATTCTTGTGATAAATCCGGTAAAAGTTTATTGATGCTTGCCTGTGAATTTGGACACTTAAGGGTTGTTAAAGTTTTAGTAAAATATTTCAAGTTAGAAATAGCTGCAAAAGATCAGCAAGGATTAACTGCTTTAATGTATGCCTGCATTTATAATCGAGAAGACATTGTAGCATTGCTATTAAACTACTCAATGAATGTAAATGCTGTTGATAGCAAAGGTCAAACTGCATTGATATACGCATGTGAAAGATGGCACACTAACATTGTTAGGCTTTTGTTGGCTTCTTTTGCAAATGTCAATGTTCAAGATAATCTCGGGCGTACAGCTTTCTGGTACTGTTGCCCATATTGGCACATTTCTACCCTTAATTGGCTTTGTGGATCTTCAAAAGCAGGGAATAACAAGGACGGCTCCAAGGAAATAACCGACAATCCCACTTTTGAAGCTATGAAGTCGATTAAAGATGGTTTCAAAGCTGACATTGTGTTTCTTTTGGTAAAACATGGTCTTCACTATGATGCTTTACCAAAATGTGGAGAAACTGCTATGATGCATGTTGCAAAATATGACAGCTTGATGAATTTCTCACGGTACCTCGACCTTTTGCTAATTTGTAGGGCAAATTCTGATATATTTAACAAAGAATTTGGCACTGTGTTTTCCTGTGCTTTGGAGGGATGTGGTGAAAGCATGAAAATTCTTATTCAAAGTGGACAGCTCCTTTCACCTGAAGGAAATTTGAAGGATGTGCACAGGAATGCAGTAAACAAAAGTACAAAAGTGAAATTTTCTCCTCTCTATGTTGCATTGAGGAGAGGGTTTTTTGATTGGGAATGGTGTCCAGAAAGTTCTATTACAAACATTGGCCTCGCTGCTTTAGAGATGGGATATTCCCCCATGGCTGTCAAGAGTGGTTCTCAATCCAGTCTTTTGATTTCTCCAATACTTCAAGCTTGTTTAGATCAAGATCAGACGGCTTTCAGAATGTTTTTTGAAAACCTGTATTTCTTTCAAGAAGACTATGTTGCTTTGTGTAATAATCCAAATTTGAGAGCTCTTTCTAGTTTTGAAAATATCCTTGGTCACCAACCTCTGACCCTGGAATCTTTGAGCCTCCTCAGTGTGTCAAAGGCTATTTCCCAAACTGGCCATGCGACCAAATGGGCCAAGAGAATAGACGCACTGGAAATTCCAGAGTTGTTGAAGAGCAAGTTAAAGTTTGAGGACTGCGATAGGGAATTATTGCGATCACGTCTGAAATCTCAAATGCCAGTTCATTTACATAATTGGTGAAAATTATTGATGTTGAGTGATATTTCCTCTCTAAGGGTATGAGATGTTATCTATGATAAGCCTTACTCCTTTCTTTGTTTGTTTGTTGTTTTTTGTTTTGGTTTGTTTTTGCTTTTGAAAAATAATTTCATTAATTTCAGTTTTATGCGTTTTAGTGGGCGGCAGACAACAGGCCACCTAACACAAATTTAGAGTGAGTTTTTATTGTTTGTTATTTTTTTCTTTTCAAATAACTCTTATCATTATCTTACACATACACACACGCTCTCTCTCTCTCTCTCTCTCTCTCTCTCTCTCTCTCTCTCTCTCTCTCTCTCTCTCTTTCTTTCTCTCTCTCACACACACACACACACACACTCTCTCTCTCCCTCTCTCTCACACACACACACCCTCACACACATACACATACTACTTCATTCTTGGTCACAAACACTAACACAATGCAAAGTCACATCCTTTTTTATGCACGTGCAAGTTTATTCATTTGTTTGGGATTGAAAGATTGAGTTTGTAAAGAGCAAAAATTGATTTTACAAACGGAGCAAAGTATTAAGTATTAGGAATGTAGAAAATAGATCCATACCCAAAAGTAAAGTGGAGTCCCCTACGATGTACAACTCATTGTATATATGAAGACAAAATAAATACAAATGATATAACTTGTTACACTTCTCCCATAGTGGGCAAGGAGGTACATGCTGTGTCTTCTATCCCCCCATATCCTTTTTTCCAATTGTTTCCTGTCGTTGTCTTGGAATTTGATTACTTAGTTTTGTCCTGACCCTGGCCGGAGTTCCTTGGCTGGGAGGGAAACAGTCGAATGTATAGTTTTACTTTTGGGAGATGATATTTTTTTACTTGTAAATCATCTCTCTGTTATGCATTGTATTATGTTTAGTTTACATATTGTATTATATGATTTGTAAACATTTGATTGAGTGTACTCCTCTTAGTTGGGACCTTTGCTTGTGTCTGGATGAGACTTTTAGGTGATCTCAAACTAAGTACTTTGACGGTGTGTTCTTGGAATCTACATCTATTCCCTATTTGATCCAATTCCCCTTTGTCTCACCTTTTCTTTTGTGCTTTAATTGTAATTCTAGAACTTTTTACTATCCCATTTTCTTCCTTTTTGCTGGCGCTGATATGACCTTGATGTGTTGCAAGCGCCGTAAAACCCTTAAAAACAACAAACAATAAAACAACTTGTTACACTTAAAGAGAATTTATATTGACCCAAAAAAAAACAACAAACAAAAACAAAACAAACCCCAACAAAAGACAACAAAAACACAAAACAAGAAAAAAACAACGAAAGCAAAATTTAAAAAAAACAAAAACAAAAAAAAAAAATTAATCAATCTTTGTGGCTGACGACCCATAAAGACAAATGCGTGGCAGACTGAGAAAACCCGGAAAGATGCGCAAATTTCATAAATTGGGTTATGTATGCAGTGGTGTTGACAATATCTTTCTGATCATTTACCACTTTAAATTTTCTTTCTATGTCTATTTGAACTCGAGTTATGCTTTTTTTTCTGAATAAATTTTGTTGCTATGGGAAACACTTTATCTTCGATTTTGGCTCATATCTCGAATCGAAGCTTGCCGCATCTTCCTGGGTTTTCTCAGCCAGCCTCACAAATGTTACCTACCAGACTGCAAACATTGCAATTTATAATATTTAAAAAAAAATTGTCGAGGATCGTATCAAAGTCTTGAAAATAAATTTAAGATAAATGTTGAATTTGCATAAGACTCTCATACTATACATATCGCTGTCATGGCAGTTTTTTAAATGGCAAAAAATCGCTGATTTGCATTGCGGCCGCAAAATTTGCAAATTTTTGAAAATTTTCAAGATTTTGCTAAAA
Source organism: Berghia stephanieae (assembly GCF_034508935.2). NCBI lineage: Eukaryota > Metazoa > Mollusca > Gastropoda > Nudibranchia > Aeolidiidae > Berghia > Berghia stephanieae. Next base: position 32,605,544 of record NC_088361.1, read on the forward strand.
AAAAAAAAATAATAAATTTAAAAATATTTAGTGGGGGCCAGTGATGACAATCTGGGATTTTAGGATTTCTTCATAAATGTTCCGTGGTTTTTGTCATGTCAAACATTTTCCGCAAAGTGGTAGTTCAGGGGAAAAAAAACAATATGCCTTCTATCATATTTTGACACCTCTGCCCAGTTGCATGAATTTTGGTGCCAATCCTTTATTTATGAAGTTAGTCTAGACACACTGGCGCCAAATGTCAAAAGTAGCACAAGACACATGGTGGCCATGGATGAGAAGATGATCGAAAAGGAAGGGGATGGAGCAAATGGGTGTAAATATTTGTGTACTTTTTAGCTGTAGCATGATAGTACATTTGACGATTTTATAATTATAAGTTTTATAAGCGTGTCTTTTTCTTTTTTTCTTCTTTTTTATTTTTGTTTGATTGTTCTGAATTTGTTAATAGAATTCATTACAACTTGTGTCTAATTATAAAACAATTTTTAAAAAAATTAAAAATCAATTCATCAATTCTCTCTCTCTCTCTCTCTCTCTCTCTCTCTCTCTCTCTCTCTCTCTCTCTCTCTCTCTCTCTCTCTCTCTCTCTCTTTCTCTCTCTCTCTCTCTTCTTTCGCTTTCATATCCATATTTCTCTCTCAGCCACCCTTCTAACTTCATATTATGTTTATATATCATTTGGTAACAGAGAGAAAATAAGTTAGACTGATCGATTAAAGAAATGATTGTTTAAAGGCTAATTTAATTTAAATTTGCTTTGTTGGTGGAATATGTTTTGCAATTGATTAAAGATTCTTATTTATAAGCTGCATCATCACAAGGTTGCAATAATACAGACACTAGCCGGGTTTATTGTGTAAAAACAAATACCTCCTGGTCCTTTGGCCAAAAGTTTATCATAATCTCTTGATATAGTAGGCAGCATTAAATTATAGGCCTCTAAAATGTTTAATTGGAAATGACAATTCATTAAATTATATTTGCAAAAGGTCAGGATGTGTCTAATGATCAGAATTGCTTTAGGACTAATAATATATTAAATAACTATGAATAGCTATGTTATATTTGCATTAGAGTTGGGCTTGACTGACGGGCCGGTAGATGGTCCTCCTTTTTGACAAATTGTCATTATCATCACTGGGGGGCCTGTGCTTGTGTCACGATGAAACATTTTGATAATCTCAAAATAAGTACACTGATAACGTGTTCTTCCTTTTTCTTGGGTACTTTAATTGTAATTCTAGAACTTTTTACTAGATCCCATTTTCTTCCTTTTTACTGGCACTGATATGAATATGACCTTACATTTGTTGCAAGCGCCGTGAAAACCTAAAAAACAAACAAATACCTTTCTCTGTCATGAACTAATTATGGGTTTTTAGGAAAATTTATCGCAATTTTTTGCAAATTTTGCTGTTTTTAGCTTGCAAAATTTGGGATTTTTTTTGTGTGCAAAAAACCGCCATGTCAGATATCGGTAGACTGTATACCAGTCGAGTCAAATGTTCCATTCCCTTTCTCTGTTGTTCCTTTCTCTGAGACTTCCTGTCCTTGAGATTGAAATGACTGGGCTTTGCAGTGTCAAACCGGAGCCCTCTCTGCGAGGGAAATAGTCGGATGTGAATGGAAGTATTTTTCTGTGTTTGACCTCCCATGGTGGGCAGGAGGTCACTTGCTGTGTCTTTTATCCCATTATATCTGTTTTCTTAGTTGCTTTCTGTCTTTATCATGGAACGAGATTACTTGGTTTTGTCCTTTCCCTTGTCATAGTCTTTGGGTGAGAGGGAAACAGTCAAATGTATAGTTTTGGGGATGATATTTTTTCATTGTAAATCACCTCTCTGTTAGGTATTGTGGTATTTATTGTTTTGAATCATGTATAATATAAGCATTTGAATGTTTTCCTCTTAGTGGGATCCTATTCTTGTGGCTGGATGAGACTTTTAGGTGATCTCAAACTTTTCACAATTATAGCATGCTCTTTGTCATACTTCCTTTGAGTGCTTTTGATTGTAAATCTAGAATTTTTAAATTATCCTATTGTCCTCTTTTTACTGGTGCCGAAATGACCCAAATGTGTCGCAAGTGCCTGCCGTAAAACCCTTAAAAACAAAATGTTGGTGAAGATGCCACCGTCTTTGAGAAATTTTGAGTTGCCTAAGTAGAGAAGGCTGGACACAATTGGTGATTACAACTGGACTTTATTTGACTTGTAGTTCTACACGTATTTCAAGAATATATTATATTGCTGGCACTGAGCACAAAATCTATTTAACTTCCCTCTAATATTGTAATTGTATACATTTTCTTTTACTTATGAGCTGGGCTATCTCCAGCTATCAAAAGCACCCTTTAAACTTCTAAAACTACGTAACTAGACTCATACAAGGGGGAAAGTATGCACTTCTGACTTCCCATGTTCCATGGTGGGCTTGTGAGTCACTCTTGGTATGTCTTCTATCTCTCTCTATTTCCACGTTGCTTTCTGTCCTTGTCCTCTAAGGGTATAAGGGTATAACCCGAGGAATGTGTAAATCATCTCTGGTATAACTTTGTTTACCCCTATTCTTGCCTGGGATCCTAAACTGTGAGGGAAACTATGTAAAGTCCATTTTATTAAAGATATTTTTCCCCTGTAAAGCGTCTCTTTGTTTTGATGAACTGTTAAATTTTGTTTGTTGAAAATGCATTTTTAATGTATTTGAGTGAGTCTCATACGTGGGCATATGTGTATGTATGGGACTTATTTATTTCTCAAATTAGACGAGATGATAGATAAGATTGCTCTTATAATTTACTTCTATTCCATCTTTGAGCAAGTCCCCTTGCATTACTTTTTCTTTGGTGCATTTTAAACTGTAGATTTTGGTTTATTCGACAATCCTATCATTATTGTCAACATAAAAACATGTATACAATGCATTTTTTATACCCTTGACTTTTAGTTGGTGTTTTTTTATTTCTTTTTTTAATGTTTTACTCAACCGTTTAATGCGGGTTTGAGTTTACTCCAAGGGCCTCAATCCGAAACATTCATTGTTTTATTTTTTCAATTTCCTCGCCTTCTCATTCAACCATTTTAAAAATATTACTTAGTTTTTGATGATATTATGCTGTTCTTTGTTTGAACTTACATTGTTCATTATTGTATTGGCTTTCTTTTTATTTTTACCTGCAATTTTAATCTTGGAATTGATCAGATGTTGAAAATTTAATTTGAATTGTGAGATGATGCTGGTCCTGCAGAAATATGCTGGGCTTCCTTTAGGTATCAAAACATTTTCCATTCATCTCATGATGGAAAACCTGTATGACTATTTATCTATTTTTATCTTATACAAACAAAATAACAGAACAATTTAGACTGTGGCTTAAGTTATATAGTAATTTTTATCTCAATTTTAACAAATTTCAAAATTGGGGTGATTTTGCATACCCTCAAACTAAATTAATTTTCTGCACTTTAATTGAAATTATTTTAATTTAATTCCTTATAAAAACAAAAATGACACGAAAATGATAAAATTCTCAAGAACATTTACAAATAGTTCTTTCTAACTCTTTTTTTTTTGTTTGTTTTTGATTGCTTTTTCCACTTTGGGAGGTATCCATTCATTCCCGGCGGGTGGTTGGATGGGAGCATCACCCTTGAATCATATACCTATGATGTTCGCATGGGTGTACGATCCGATAGTGATGTCGTTTCTTCTTCTCTTTACTAGCCTATCCTGCTTCTTTGGTTTGTGATTGTATTTTTGACAGGGGATATTTTTTTTCCTGTAAATCCTCTGCCTGTTTGTTCTTGGTTATTTATAATTTAGCTTATGATATCTTTAGGTTATGATTTTGATTGACATTTGTACTATTTTTGTTAGATTGCTTGTTTTTTTTTTTTGTTTCAGCGGCCTCTCATATAACCTCAATTGTGTTGGAAGAGACCTAAAGCAACAAACAAACAAAAAAAATTCATTCCCGCTACTGTCGATGACAGTTTCTGATTCAATGTCACTTCGGTATTCTTTACATCAGATAAAACTGTGTCAGAAGGTCCAGGTCTGTAGAATGTGAGGTAACAATGTTTGCTTGTGATTGAGACGAAGATTGATCCGCCACTGAACTGGAATCGGATGGCTACTGTTCTTCTGTATGCGGCATTTTTCAACATGCTTTCTTTCTTTATCCTGGAATGAGATTACTTGGTTTTGTCCTGGTCGAATACCCTGTCTGGAGGGAGACAGTCAAATGTATAGTTCGACTTTTGGGCGTTGATATTTTTTTGTCTTGTAAATCATCTCCCTGTTATGCACTTTATTATTTTTGTTTTACACATATATTATATGATGTGAAAACATTTCCTATACTATTTTAACTAATTCCCCTTTGTCTTCCCTTTTCTGAACTTTTTACTTTCCCATTTTCTTCCTTTTTACTGGCGCTGATATTACCTAAATTTTCTTGCAAGCGCCGTAAAACCCTTAAAAACAAATTATTTTTTAAAAAGGACCCAGCTGGGCCAAAATGAAAATTTAGTTATGACAAAATTGATTTACAGGTTGCGTAATTTTTAAAATTTTTATTAATCCTATCATCATGGGAAGAATTATATTTTGGAAATGGCTGACCACTTATTCCGATTCTTGTTACTGTTGTTATCACTATTGAGTTGCAGTTCCAGTTACAGTATTGTTGTTGTTGTTGTTACTACTACTGTTGTCATGGATTGTATCCGCATGACTTCATAAATAAATAAAAGTTGTTACGAAATAAAAATGTCTTGGTTGATTGTTGCTACATATTGCGAATTTGAGCCATAGTGTTTAAAACGTTTTATTAGAAATGGAGGTGTTTGTTGTCTGTAGATGATGCGGTGGGTTCAGGTGGCGTCGCCCACTTGCACTTGCACTTGTTGTGGGAATTGCTGCTGTCAATGATGCAACTATGGGTAGATATGCGTTAGGCAGTGGGTAAAATTCCTCCTAGAGCATGGGGGTTTGACCCCCTCTCCCACCCCCTCCCGGGTTGATTAAGTCTTAATCCTAGGTGGGGTTCCCGGCCTCCCATAGTGGGCAGGGAGGTTGCTGTGTCTTCTACTTCTATCCCTCTTTATCTGTTTTCCAATTGCTTTCTATCTTTGTCCTGGAATGAGATTACTTAGTTTTGTCCTGACCCTGGCAGGAGTCCTTGGCTGGGCGAGAAACAGTGGAATTAATGTTTGGTTATAGTATTAGGATATTTGAACCATTTCCTTTTGTCTTACCTTTCCTCGAATCCTCGTTATTGTACAGCTAGAATGTTTTTACTATCAAATTATCTCCCTTTTTACTGGCGCTGATATGACCTAAATGTGTTGCAAGCGCCGTAAAACCCTTAAAAACAAACACATGTAACTCCATTATCGAGACCCTCTGTGGTGTAATGGTAGCACATCTGACCGGTAATCAGAAGCTCTGAGATTCGATCCCCATTCGAGGTAGACTGATTTTTTGGGATGGTATTTTTTTTTTTTTCGTGCTTGCTGTCTGGCACCGTTTTTCGGATTGGTTTTGCCTATTGGCAAGACTTTACATTTAGAGGAATTAGGCAGCAGCTATTAATTGTGTCATACTTCTATGTTATGATGATCTATCCAGGACTCGAACTCATAGGTAAGGCTGCATAGGTGGAATGCAGTGGCCACGGTATTTTTGAAGTGTTCATCTTCAGGTACCACTTGTCAAAGTAGGAGTTGAGTCTGGTGACGTCCTCGCTGAGAACACTCTCGAAACGGGTCCACACCTTACTTTGATTAACGAGCGCCCAGTCGTCCGCGCATCCTAGCCCCAGGAAGTGTTCGGCATGTCGTTAATGTAGACATTAAACACCGTGGGCGCCAGAACAGATCCAGGAGGGACCTCATTCCTCAGTTTCCTGCGTGGTGTCTCCCAGGGCGACGTGGAATTGTCTTTCTCCTAAGATTGAAGAGAACAGCTTCAAGGTCTTTTGGTACATTATGATCTTTGTAAGTTTGAGCATTAATCTTTCGCACCGGATCATACGCAGCCGATAGGTCTATAAATACAGCACAATTTTGCAGTTTCCTTTCGAATCCTGCTTTAATACGCTCGTAAGGGCAATTACCTGCTCCGTGGTGTACCTTCCTTCCCTGAAGTCCGCCTGCTCGGGTGGCAGGGCAGCGTCTAGGATCAGCCCCCATCAGTTCAATTGCATATGCTCCAAGAGTTTGTATAGGCAGCTCAGAATTAATATAGGTCTGCCACTGTCAGTCTCCTTTGTCGGTTTTTCCTGGCTTCCCTGTTGCTTTGCCGTTGTTTACATCGATAATGGCAGCAGCCTCTTATGGTTCACACTATTATGTTATGACGATCGACCCAATCAGCAAAGTCCGGTCCGCATTCGTGCACCGTCGCGAACCCGCCTGGTAGCATCGTCACAACACACCTTTCGACTAGATGCTCTGCCGTTTCGGGTTCTTGCCCACAGCGTGGACATAAAGGACAGGAAGTTAGACCCCACTGATGTAACGCACCGGCCGTTAGGCAGCTCCTCGACCGAAGCCGATTCGCAGCTACCCAGTGTCTCCTCTTACTGGTATCAAAGCCTGGCAACTTCTCACCAAGCTTAGAGGAGTGTAGGTCCCCGCCCCACGAGGGATTGAATTCGTCCAAACCGACTTCCATCTCGTATGTGCAGTTCTGTCCGTAGTCAGGGATTCTGCGTACAAGGGTTGCCGGGACTTATTTCGGCTCGAAACGGGGGCACCGTTCATTATGCGCATGAGAGGGGTATCCCCATTCCCTCTCTCTTTGATCTTACTCAGCCAGTTTCCCGTAATGGTCTCCCTCCGGACATCGGGGGGCTGGATCGCTGCCATTACCGGGCCCCATTCTCTAGGGGTTGTTGCTAGCGTTCCCGACACTATGTGCATCGACTTGCGAAGTTTTACATCCACCTTCTCAACGTTTCTGCTTCTACCCCACACTGGAGCGCAATACTCCGCGGTGGAATAGCATAGTGCCAGGGCGGATGTTCTCAGGAGCGCTTGGCTAGCGCCCCAAGTCGATCCCGCCAGCTTCCTCAGAAGACTATTCCGCTTCTCTATCTTCCGGGCAACCCCTTCGAGATGAACCCGATAGGTAAGGCTGCGATCCAGCGTCACCCCTAAATATTTTGGACGCGGCTCATATGGGAGTGGCTGGTCCCCGACTAGGACATTCAGTTTTACGGGTGTGCCAGCCACTGCATAAGTGAAATGCAGTGGCCACGGTTTTTGAAGTGTTCATCTTCAGGTACCACTTGTCAAAGTAGGATTTGAGTCTGGTGACGTCCTCGCTGAGTACGCTCTCGAGACGGGTCCACACTTTACTCTGAGTAACGAGTGCCCAGTCGTCTGCGTATCCCAGCCTCAGGGAGGAAGTGTTTGGCATATCGCTAATGTAGACGTTAAACAACATTGGCGCAAGTACCGACCCCTGAGGGACCCCATTCTTCAATTTCCTAACTTTGCTCGTGACGTCTCCCAGCGCAACGTGGAATTGCCTTTCCCCTAAGATCGAAGAGAACAACTTCAAGGTCTTTTTGC
>NC_088361.1:32618125-32730625 GCF_034508935.2 Berghia stephanieae
AAAATTACCATACACCGGAGCATACTCAATGTCTCAATCGTTTCTATGTTATATGTTTGTGATGAGAATATTGGCTATTAAGCTTAACTGCTGGTCAAAATTACTTCGCGATGGTGGTGAACGAATCGGCGATCTCAAGAAGTGGGTGAGAGAGGGATCTAGAAATGACTTTGGGTTTGAAACGAATATTTTATGTGTTCGTGGATAGCTCACACGGTAGAGCCACGCTCTCACCTGCCAGGCGGAGTTGTCGTACCAATAAGGTCGCAGGTTCAAACCCCACCACCGCCGCGAAAAAAAAAAAAATAAATAAATTATTCTCTATTGTCTTCTGGCACTTTTCTACTCACTTCATATCTTGTTGTTACCAACATAAGTGCCTGCTCCACTCACTTTTCTGAATTAAATGTTCTATTTGACAACTTTTAAAGTCGAAAGTGGCAATCTGGCAGTCCTGCATAAACTAGCTCTAGGACAATAACAAACCAACAGACAGTTCCGTAGTGCATCAGTCGCCCAGTTTCTCTGAAGAACAATTCGATGTCAAGACATCTTACGTAACCTATTCAATCACAGCTGTATTTTGTTCGCGACATGCAATTAAATTCAACATTCATGATTGACATCACGGCAGTAAAATTGTGTTCGCCATAATAATAGAGACTCCAAAGCTAATACTAATAGAGTTCTATTTCTGGCAGCACCGACACCAGTGACACCAGTCTCTACTCTAGACTCTTGACTCTTCATACTCGGCCTCTACCCTAAATAATAGGTAGGCCTAGGTATAGCCTATGCTCATCAATGTCTATAACTATATGATATAGTATATATAGTAGTATAAACTACCTCAAAGAATTAACTTTAACAATAACAATAGAGATAGACTTTTGTGTTTTTTTTTTTTGCTTCAACTTCAGTTTCAGTAATTTCAGAAGTTCATGAATAAGCATCTTTGCTGATTCATTAAAACTGATAAAAAATGAAAATTGATGCCAGACTGCCTAAATTTAAATTTTTATGAATTTTGAAGTGTTTTAACTGATTCGACCCTGAGCGATCACAGCCAGTTCTTTACCCAATCCTTTATCCTGAGCCATTTTTTAGTGCTAGCTTGCTTAGTATTCAGTAAATTCAGAAGAAAAAAAAAATCATTACAAGAGTACTAATTAATGGATTTTGATTTAAGAACATTGCATTAAAGATTGAATGTTTAAACAACAATTTTTTTTTTACCACTTGTTTGATTTGAAGGAAGATGAAAAATGACTGAAAAAATTCATAAGGTAACAGGTTACCCATTTGATCTCTACCAATAAACAAATATAAAAAAAATGATTGTTAATTTGCAAATATTATTATTATGCTAGTATTAGATATTAGCAATATATTGATAATAAAGTTTTATGCATCAGTTAAAATAATCTTTTTGAAAATTATAGAGACAAATCTCGCCCCCCCCCCCCCCCCCCTACACCCCCTCCCTTATTTTTTATTTTCACCCAGAGGATCAAAATAATGTTACAAAACCACAAACAGAATCAATTTTTGCTCATTTTCTTCACGGTGGATGTTATGAAAGGAAGTAATTAACCTTCTCAAAATGTATTTCAAATGAATAAAGGGAATTAAGTAAGATTTATATATTATATAATATAGGATCTTTGTCTAAAGCCACCCTGTGCATCTTTTGAGTATATTCCTCAGTAGGCGGTGGGCATGACTTGAGTTTGCGAGTATTCCTGTCCACAGGGTTGAATCCGTTAACTGACGTGCACGATTGAGCAGGTCTGTAACTGAACGCAATTGTGGGCTCGATTAAAAAATTATTATTATTATTATTATTATTATTATTATTATTATTATTATTATTATTATTATTATTATTATTATTATTATTATTATTATTATTATTATCATCATTATTATTATTATTATTATTGTTATATCAATGATAATGATAATACATTGAGTAAACATTGGGATCCGATCAAAATTTGGTTAATACCACCATCATACCTATACAGGATGTTGTGACTTATCGGATGTTGAAAAAACGGTACAGAAGCCAGAAAAATACTGCAGAAGGATTGGCCATTCAAATGGGCTTAATTTTAAATTTTGTGTCAAAGATCTCATGATATCTTGTGATGATCTTTGCTTGAGTTTTTCACTCTCCATTCACATTGTCATCAATCTCATCAAATTTTCACTCTTTGGTCACCATCAATTGTGGACATGTGGATGCTATGCCTATGCTAGCTTGGTGAATTACAGGTCGACCCAGTCAATATATAATAATTGGGTATTAATCATCAGCATGAAAACAAAAAGAGAAAAAAAAATCAACAACCAAGAGCTTATCTCAAAATATATAATACACACACTCAAACTGAATAACAAAAGAAGGTAATCAACAAATCACCAGTTTTTATTTGTAATAAGGAATTGTTTTTTATTTACACACAGCACTACAACCACATAAACCCATGACCTCAAGAAGTCGGGAAAGCAGTTCAAGATAGACATGATGCTTGATATCCCTTTTTTTGAGTGGTGGATGGCTTCGACTGTAGAGCTACCCTCTCTGGGTCAGGTGGATTTGTCATACCCGTAAGGTTGTGGGTTTGAGCCTCCATCGCCGCGACGTTTTTATTCTCTATTGTCTTCTGGCACTTTTCTATTCACTTCATTTCTTGTTATTATCAACATAAGTGCCTGTTCCACTTACTTTTCTGAATTAATATTCACCCCCAATATCGGAGCTTACTTAATGTCTCAATTGTCTCTATGTTATAATATGTTTGTTTTGAGAATATTATGGCTAAGCTTAACTGCTGCCTAACAAACTTCACAGCGTTTATGTGTTGAACCCATGACTTCAATGCTTGATACCACTTTTTTTGAGTGGCAGATGGCTTCCACTGAAGAGCTACCCTTTCCCAGCCAGGCGGAGTAATCATACCAGTAAGGTCAGATCCTGATGTTTACTCTAGTTGATTTGTAGTAGTTCTTTGTCTTTTAAGGGAATGAACCAACACTGTATTTTGAAACAAAAGATGGCATTCTCTTTTTTTCCCTCAGAATTGTTTTGACAATGAATGCTCACAGCTTACTCAAGATTTTATTAGAGGCTTCAGACAAAGCATCAAGAATTGCAGGCATCATTCGCAAAGAAAAGCCATTGGTTGAATTGCTTATCCAAGAGAAGAAAAGTATTGAGAAAAACAATCTATTCATTCAAGATTTCAAAACTTTGGCAGATGTTCTAATTCAAGAAACTGTCCGTCATGACCTGACTAAAGAGGTAAGGCAATGAGTCCAATGCATGCTCAGAATGATGTATGAACATCAATAATGGTCAATAAGAATTAAAGCATATGGCATTTATATACTGCTTCCAATCTCTAATACTAAATGCTTTAAAATGGAAAGTTCAAAATAAGATCCTAGAAAGAAATGGTATTCATTGTGTATTTTACAGTTTCGTGTAGTTTTAATTCATTCAACACTAGTCCCCTATCTCCCTCTTGTTCTCCCTAGAGATTTCTGGTATTTTTTCAAATGGAAAAAAAAAGGTACAAACGCTCAATCAAATTGAAAATTGACATGTTCAGGGTAATATTCAATAATCACCAAAAAATTAGAAACAGTAGTTTTAACGATAGGAATATTATATTTCAATGAAATGATGTGGTAGAAGTATCTGCAGTCAAATTTATCATGTGTCATTCGTTCTAGATGTTACGTCTGAAATCAGCCTATGGGCTGAAAATTTACAAGCCTGACAGACACAATGGGACCAGAGTTTTGCAATCTTTGTGATCTTTATCTGGTCTCTGACTATGCTCAACATTGCTGGACTTTGATATAATCTGAGATACTGCTCAGCCATCAATGCAACAACATAAATTGAATTTAAATATCACGGCCAAGACCAAATCTGTCAGCCTGAATGGTGTTTGTTTGTTTGTTTGTTTTTAAGGGTTTTGCAGCGTTTGCAACACATTTAGGTCAAATCAATGCCAGTAAAAAAGGAAGACAATTGAATAGTAAAAGCATTCTAGGTATTAAAAGGATGTGAGGAAAAAGTAAGACAAAGGGGAATTGGTTCAAATAGAAAATAGATGTAGATTCCAAGAGCACACTATCAGTGTACTTAGTTTGAGTTCACCTAAATGTCTCATCCTGACATCAGCACAGGCCTCCACTAGTATGAATACACTCAAATGTTTTAAAAAATTACTCAATGTATGAAGCTGTCTCGCTTTATATTTTTTTATGGTGTTGTTATGGTTATGGTTTCCCTGTCTGAGATAGATCATAAAGCAAGTTGAAATTGTTTTCGTCAGTTGTTTTGTCATGGATTACCTACCAAGATAATAATAAAAAAAGATAATTAAAATCCTTAGACTTAGGTACAACATCGATTGTAGTGCGGATATCAAGGCAAAAGAAGCATCTGTTAATTGTTATCATCTTCAAGTGACATGTACATATAGGCAGGTCTGACGAATGCATTATGGGCTTAGTTTAACATTGTTGCAGTGAACAATATTTTGTGTCATTTTTAGAGATTTCCATTACAACAACGAGCCGATAATGAACTGGGTTATCAGACCTATAAATAAATGCATGTCGTCTTCAAGCAATTGTACATCGCACACCAACAATGTCATCAAAAAATGTCAGCGCTTGTACATACTCAGAAAATTAAGGTTTTTCGATGTGAACAGAAAGACCATTCTGGGTGGGGATCCTGACCTCCCATAGTGGGCAGGGAGGTACATGCTATGTCTTCTATCCACCCATACCCGTTTTCCAATTGTTTCCTGTCATTGTCTTGGAATGAGATTACTTAGTTTTGTCCTGATCCTTGCCGGAGTTCCTTGGCTGGGTTGGAAAACAGTCGAATGTATAGTTATAGTTTTGGGAGATGATATTTTTTTTCCTTGTAAATCATCTGTCTTATGTATTGTATTATGTTTAGTTTACATATTATATTATATGATTGGTAAATATTTGAGTGTATCCCTCTTAGTTGGGACCTGTGCTTGTGTCTGGATGAGACTTTTAGGTGATCTCAAACTAATTACATTGGTGGTATGCTCTTGGAATCTACATCTGATCCTTATTTGTTCCCATTCCCCTTTGTCTTACTTTCTCTTGGGTGCTTTAATTGTAATTCTAGAACTTCTTACTTTCCCATTTTCTTCCTTTTTACTGGCGCTGATATAACCTAAATGTGTTGCAAGCACTGTAAAACCCTTAAAAACAAAACAAAAACAAACAGAAAGACCATTATACAAATCTACAAGTCACTAATATTGAGTATTGTTTCGTTTGGCATCACAACGTGGTATGGAAGCTGTGGAACAAAAGAAAAATCCAAACTGCATAGAACCCTCTGAGAGGCTTCAAAAATAATTAACACCGACCTTAGAAGCCTTGACTCAACTTATATTAATGCAGTTGAGAAGAAAGCTTTAAACGTCAATGAAAAGATGCATCCAGTGAGCGAAATATTCCAACTTCTATGCTCCGGAAGACAGTATCTAGAAGCAAAATGTAGGACAGATCGACATAAGGCAACCTTCATTCTAACCGCCATAAAATTAATTAACAAATCTTCTGTGGAAAAATAAGATAACTAATGAAAATAACAAGCAGAGTGGCGTGAATCATCATCATCAACATTGTCGCCGTCGTTATCATCATCATCATCATCGTCGTCGTCATCATCATCATCATCATCATCATCATCATTATTGTAGTCATCATCATCACCATCATCATTATCATCATCACCATCATATGCCATCTTCTTCGTCTTCTTTTTTTACTTCTATTAAACACAATACAAGTAAAAAGACATAATATAATATATATAATGATTATCTGCTCTCCCAGAAAATAAATCGTATCGTTCTGACTGTCTGTCTGTTTGTGTGTATGTATGTATGTATGTATGTATGTATGTATGTATGTATGTATGTATGTATGTATGTATGTATGTATGTATGTATGTATGTATGTATGTATGTATGTATGTATGTATGTATGTATGTATGTATGTATGTATGTATGTATGTATGTATGTATGTATGTATGTATGTGTGTGTGTGTGTGTGTGTGTATGTATGTATGTATGTATGTATGTATGTATGTTTGTATGTATGTATGTATGTATGTATGTATGTATGTATGTATGTATGTATGTATGTAATAACGCTATACTGCAAGACTAAAGGTACACCTAATAAACAACTTGTACTGTTTGAATGGAAATTTTATTACATACAGCCTTCTGGGGAATAAATGAGAAAGCGTAGAGCATGGTGAAACTAGAAATGAGATGTTAGTATATTAATGCACATGTTTATTTTTTTAAACATTGACAGATTCCTGGGTTCTCATCAAATATTCACGGAGAGGAGAGTAACACATTTACCAATGCTAATGGTGAATCTATTGTGGTGGAAGTTCGACCTACAGTGAAGGAAACTACGGTTTTATTAAGTAAGCTTTCATTCCATTGATCAACATATTCTTTTCGACATATTAAAAGTGTATATGGCATCGATGGGGCAGTTTTAAATTGGTTTTATTCTTATCTGAGTGGTAGGGGGCAGTTAGTCAGCGTAAAACACAAACATGTCTCTGATACTAACTGTTCCTTTACCTTTTGGCACTCCACAAGGATCAGTCTTGGGCCCTCTTTTATTCACAATGAACACTGCACCTCTGAATGATGTCATTAGCTCTTTTTCTGCTGGCTTTCATTTTTATGCTGATGATACACAATTTTATTTTCCCATTGACTCATGTGATGAAGGTTGGAGTTGTGTATCATTGCCGTTAAAGACTGAATGACAATTAACAAATTAAAATTAAACAATGAAAAAAACTGAAATACTATTGTTAGAAAACAGATGTTCTGAAAATGTAATATCGTCTACCCATATTAATATTGTAGATTGTAAAATAGGCATATCTAGAAACAGCGTCCGGAATCTTGGGGTTTATTTTGACCGTAAAATTAATATGCAAGCTTAAATTTCTAAAATTATTCAAAATTGTAATTTTTATTTAAAGAGAGTGACCAGTGTAAGATCCATAATGCAACACTTCTTCCAATGAAGTATTAACATATCTATTGAATTTTGGTGTTAAACTTTATTTTAATGTTGAAAGATGAATCATTTTACATCAAGATGAATCCAAATTCACAATGATTAGGGGAATAAATGAAATCACAGTACCCACAAATGTGGAGGAGGGTCAGTGTTAAAATGCACAATATTTGAGAAACATTGTTTGGCTGCAACTTCCTTCAGTACGGTGTATGACCTCTGCTGGCTTGAATTAGGGCTTGACACTGTGTGCGCATGGATAAGGCAAGTCTTTGAAGTGTTATTTGCAGTATACTGTTCCATTCGTGATGCAAGGAATCTTCCAGTTCTTGAAGGTTTGTAGGAGAATTAAGTCATATTCAGTACAATATGAGGACTTCTGCATACCAAACCAGCTTCTGAAAGACGGCATGTTGAATAGTCATAGACGATACGGTTCTTTGTTTCCTAGCGACTTCTCTACAGGTTGCTGTGTTTGGTAAAAGTGAATTTCATAAATGGCAGCTCACAATATAGTGATATTGATGTAGCGTTGTCGGTCTTGGTTGACTGCTTCTTTGCATATCACTGGTGGTCTCAGATTCTTCATAGCGAGAAAACAATTTTGCCGTCTTGCAATCTCTCTTTGTAACATATTGGCCTCCGCTGTAAATGCTGTTGTTCTTTTAATCTAGGCATCTTGTATACGTTGAATGTGAATGAATAAGAGTCATTTTTGTGGCATTTTAATACCCATGGTGAACTCTGCTGAACAACAAATTTTTGTTCATTTCACAACAACGAGCAAGTTGCCCATGCCACATGTCTGTTTTGATGCTGTATCTAAGATATTTTGACCATCCCACCATCTTCTTTTTAATGGTGCTAGAATGACTTGACTTAAAAGTGTCACAAGTGCCCTTAACTTTTACAAACAAACAAAAACATATAGAGCCGAGTCATCTTTACTCTCACTCTTTTTCTTTTTTTTTTCGAAATTTTAATTGGCTCCTTTGGCACTTATAGATTACATTCTCATTTTTTCTAACAATAGGTCTTGTACTGGATGGAAATGAAGAGGCTTCTAGACTTCTAGCTGAGGCAGTTCACAGCTGTGGTAAATCTCCTGCCATCCCAGTTGGAGAGCTGGATGTTATTATCCCTATCGATGAGTGTGCACTCTGGATTGACCCAATTGGTGAGAGACCATGTTTGAACTATACTTTTACTCTAATCTGATCGAAAAATAATTTTTGCCATTATTTATCGCATTATGACCAGAAACTAAAATGTTTTCACCAAGGTTTTTAGCAAGACCAAAATGACCCAGGCTTCAACAAAGGTTTTTTTTAAGCAACTGATCACCGACATGATGTCCAATTGGTCAGACATTTTTTAAAACTTGGATGTTAAATTATTTATATAGCACTGGTGTCCAATCATTGATAGTGAGAGGTGCTTTATATATTATGTTAAAGTATTTTATTCATTCTCTCAGTTATTCATATCATTCATTCATCTATTCATTATTTCATTCAAAAGTACACTTTGATTGATTAGTTTATTCGTTTGTCGTATTTGTTTATATGCTTGCTTGTTTTGATGTGTTGCATGGCTTGTATGAATCCTGTGTTGTCTCAGCGCTGAAAAAAGGCAGATTTCAAATACTTCTTGAAATAAGTAGAAGTTCCCTAGAGCAAAAATCAAAATCAATCAAACAAACACAATACAAGAGGAAACAAACCATCAAAATACAAGGAACCATTTGTAAAAACCAACACATGCAAATCCAATTTTTTTCCTATGACCATTCATGGATGGAACTCTTAAACAACAAAATAAAATCTTGACGGCACCTGGGATCGACATCTGTTCCTTTGTCCGAAATTATGTGCTCTACCATCATGAAAATGAAATGATTTTAATCATATATCTTTTACCTGCCATTTCCACAGATGCTACAGGTCAATACATAAAGGGAAAACATGGAAAGGAGAATGAGGATGGTCTAGTGGCTGATGGACTACAGTGTGTGGCCGTGTTGGTCGGAATCTATCTCAAATCCTCAGGTGTGCCTGTCATGGGAGTAATTGTGCAGCCATTTTCCAGTTTTGATGCAGAATTGCAAAGGTTTGGATGTGTGAACTTAACACATTTTTCAATTGATGAAATAATAAGTAATAAATATGATAAAACTTTTATATCTCACATTTTCTTGGATTCTCCATACTTGATGCTTCATTCATTCCCCCAGCAGGTTATTTGGAAGCTAATATCAATTCCATACATTACAAATCATATTTAGACATCTTTTCTGGACTAAAAATATCCATCACTGCCAACAGCTGGGTACTCATTCACATTGGAGTTGGACAATGTGTGTTAAGTGCACAATGCCAGGTCCTGAGTTTTGGCAATCATTGTCATCCATATTGTTAGTGAACACACTCATCAGAGCTTGTACTTTTTAAAGTATCAAAGTAATTCACTTATTAAACCATTTTGAGTAGTTGAGTGAGAGAGCAAGCGAGAGAGAGAGAGAGAGAGAGAGAGAGAGAGAGAGAGAGAGAGAGAGAGAGAGAGAGAGAGAGAGAGAGAGAGAGAGAGAGAGAGAGAGAGAGAGAGAGAGAGAAAGAAGAGAGAGAAAGAAGAGAGAGAGAGAGAGAGAGAGTAAAAGAATTCAATTAATTTTATATATTATATTTATTTATTAATTTGTATGGTGCATGCTTCCCCCACTGGTTGCTCAGCGTTGCTATCCAATTCATTTCATTAATGTTGCTACTTCAGCTGTAAAAAACAAGACATCATATGTACAGTTATCACAAGAACTAATTATAATGATATAAGAAATAATCACTACAGGTTACAAAAAGTATATAATCAACAATGTAATATTTTATGACAAGTATTGGCAAAAAGAAATGCCAATTCACAGTCATAGCGTTAAATGTAACCTTCAATAATTTTTTTTGTTTCAGTTGGAATTCTCACACAATCTGGGGCATACATTTCCATTCTTTAAACATCACATCTCTCTCACAAAGCAAGGCAACTGCCCCAAGGGACAGATTGAGGATTGTTCTCAGTCAGAGTGAAGCAGATGCAGTGAAAGCATCCTTGTCTTCGCACTGTGAGTTGGTTTATGCTTCGGGAGCTGGTTATAAACTGTTATCAACTGTTTTAGCTCAAACAGATGCCTATGTTTTATCTCACAGATCAATTTACCGCTGGGACTGTTGTGCAGTTCATGCAGTTTTGTGTGCAATTGGAGGAGGGATTATCAGCTACAGACACGCATTAAATGAATACAGTCAATCTAAAGAACCTCTTACAGAAGAAGACTTACTGAAACTACAAGTCAGTTACATCAAATCAGCTGGTGCAATCAGAAGTCGAAGAAATTCCACGTCAGGAGATGAAGAGAGTCTGCCCGGTATAATCGCTTATCGTTCAGTCAAAGACGTCAACACCATTTTGAACTGCTTGTCTACAAATTGAATCTTTGTTAAAAGTGAGAGTGAATTTCTTTGGAATCATAATTTCTCAAGTTTTCATCTCATCATAAATTCTCATGTAATCTGAAAGAGAACAGTAGCTTACAACAATGCAACTAATTATAGAAAAATTGCTGGCATTGCTGCCTTTATGAATATGATGTTATATAGAATACCTACTAACTTATTGTAGTAGTTGAATACAAATGTTGCTGCTTGAATCTCGAAGAACTAAATAACAATAGTCAAATGGAGTGGAAGCTTCAAATTAATTCACAAAGACAGATAATGTGGACGTTTCAGTTTCTCCTTTATCTACTTAATTACTTATCCAAATCAGCATCCAACTGAGCTCTAGGCCTTAGGTCTCCCCTTTGTCAGAAAACATGATTAAAGAAACATTCAGGACGAATGAGAGGTGAGAGGATGGCGTTGCTAAGGCTTTAGAGTTTCATTCATCATGTCTTGTTGACAAAAGGGAAATCCAAAATGTCCATATCATCTGTCTTATTTTAGTGTAGAGTTCTAGACAATTATTGTAGCCAGAGGGAGGTCTCTGTTGAGTACATGGTATGAGAGCAGTGACATCATAATAGAGAAATAATGAAGGCTGAAGGCTCAACTATTAAGAGATAGAGATTCAAGACAGCAAATTCATAGGATGGAGGCTCAACCATATATAGTGGTAGTGAGCAATTGTAGAAAAAATGAATATAGACTCAAATACGTTGAATATGTATGAGAACCATTTTACCACTCCTACGAATTAACAAAGAATTAAGAATTTATTAAGTCAATAAAACCTTTTGTAAATGAAAGTTTAGTTCTAGAAGGACTTTCTAGGACTTTGAATATTTATTTAATGCTCCAGATGTCAATTTTTTTGATTTATCAAGTTAATAGTAGTGACTACTATTATTCCCTTCTGAGAATTACAAAATATTTCAATTTCATATTTAGATATGATGTGTGATTAGTAAAATCAAACCATGTAAATAGGTGTTGAAAGAATCTTAATCCATGGTTTTCCCAATTGAATCAAAGTGCATATCTGTGTTAATTGTCGAGTATTCTCTGCTTCTGTTTACTGATTATAGTACCTGAAAATATCAAGACTGAATTGAAAAAAAAATTAGAAAAACACTTTGTATTTGAGGTAATATTATGCTGATTTATTTTGGGGAAAAATTATGATTTACTAGCCATGCTTCTCTGAAAATTGTCATTTTGCTGACACAAAATATTCATTATGCTAGTGTAGCCTGGGAATAAAATTGATGAAACATAATCAGTGTCAATTGACAGACGATTATGTTTGCTTTTAGGAAATCTACCACAATGGTCTCTGGCTAAGATCCTGATTATCCAAATAAAATTAATCCATCTGTTTTAAGTTACTCTAATAACATCCCTGTATCATTGGTCTTAAGCAGAATTTGTGGTATTTCGTTATATGTTAGAACATACTATCAGAATCCATTGTTAGGATACAAAGATTAATAAGAAAATAACATTAGATGCCATTGTTGGAAATTAAAGTTTCAGGAATGGAAGAAAGGAATCATGTGACAGTCCTATGTAGTATATTCCAATTTATGTTATTTTATTATATTTTTATCCTCAAGAATACACAGCATTGTGTGAGCTATTCATTTCCATTAATAGAATGAAAGATGTGAGTTTTGAAAAGGTAGTGGGGAAAAGAAGAACCTGTTTTAAATGAAAAAAATATGTAATAAGGCATTTGAGCTCTTACTCTTCTCCAACCAGCTTTGTAAAAAAAAAGTAAGAAGGGTTTACAGCGAAAAATTTTTTGCCATTGACAAAGTTGTTATACTCATTTTTTTTTTAGCCATGTAGACTCTTACTATTTTATTTTACCCATTTACCAATGCAGTGAGTTGCGTGTAGTGAAATAATACGTGGTTGGCCCTGTGGTTGATAATCTTTTTCTCAATATCTTGAGGGCTTTTCTTCCATCGTCTGCAGCTTCTTTGACAATTAATGACAGGGATCTATCATCAAGGCTTTGTACCAACTCACCATATGTCTCGGCATTCTTTTGTGCATCACCTGGATCTTCATCTTGAGCTGCTGGCTATGTGTTTTTTGTGTAAAGCTTTTGCAGCCACTGATAACCCAGGAATTTTACTTCCCACAAAGCAAGTTGTCATTCATCATCATTAAAGAGTAGAGGAGTCCATAATATTTTGCCATAAATGATGGCGTGGCACCCGCCCCTTCTCAGTAACGGGAATGAGGTAGGTTTTTAAAAATAATTATAAATGACTACTGGTTGGGTAAAATATTGGAAATCCTTTAATCATTGTTTTCATCCTAACGATTATATATAATGTTCATAAAACTCATGCGTAAAATGTATTTGGTTATTGAAAAGTTTTTGTTGTTTTTTTTGTTGCCTTTTTTTTTTTTACTGCTTACTTTACTTACATGTTTTATTGTTTTTCTGTTATTTCAAAGCGCCAATTAGCTTTGTTATGGATATAAGGTGCTATAGAAATTTCTTTATATTATTATTTAATATTACAATGTTTATTAGGGGTTGAGATAGCTGAGTGAGCAAGAAACTTAAATCCTATTGCTCATTTATAGTGCTGCATTGTAACTGATGCCTCGGTTACCCTTGAAAAAGATCCTAAAGACAAGTTTTGGCGATTTATCAAGTAAATTTTATTTATTTATTTGCTTTAATTTGATCAATTTATTATTATTTAAACAATTTCATTTAATTTCGAATGTATGATTTTATAATGATAATATAATTAAATTTTACATTTTCAAGAAATTTAAACATGCATTTTGAAATTGAAAACTTCGTCTTCTTGCTACATTTTCAATGAAGTAGAAGACATTTCAAACAAGAGACTGTGATGAATTTAAAGTAGAAGCTTGAAGTTTTATAAAAATAATATGACTGGTTGACTATATAAACTGATAAATGCGTAATTTGGTCTTTTCAAATATATCTTGATTGCAGCGAGTACGTGTTGTCTTTACATGAATCACTATTTAAAGTAAAGTCAAACTGTGTACTGTGAGCATCTTGCACTTAATGAAAAATTTTTAATCATTATTTCAGATGAAAAATATATCAGTTGAATGTTAAATGCTGCTGTTCACTGATTAAAAATAAATAAAAAATAGAAAACAAGTTTTTTCTTCATCGTGCGGCTATATGGTCTTGTGGTATGATACTTGTTTTTGGATCGGAAGGTCCTGGGTTTGAGCCTCACTCGGTGCATAGTTGAGTCCTTGGAAAAGGCTGTTTACTCACATTCTGTCACCATACTCTGGTGTAAAATGAATACCTGGCTGTTTGCAGCGCTGTCTCTGTCCGAAATAAAATTGTTATATCACCTAACAGGCGTCATGTCCTGTTAAGTGTTGCTGTTGGCCAGGGGTTATTGCTATATAAAAATCACAATTAAAAAAAAAAAAATTCATTTCATCCAGAATACTTGACCCAAATGCCAACTGATTAGTTGACCCCTGATATGTCAAAAATTATCAAATTTTATATGTGTTTGAAGGTTTCGGGTTTTAGACATTTTAATAAGTTGTGGATCATTTTAATCCGTATTTGAAGTAAAAACATTCTGGTAAAAATTGAAATAATGTGATTTGCCAGAGTACAACAGTATGTATAACTTTGTTTCATTTGTAATTATATGATTGTATTGTAGGTTTGTTTAGAACCAATTGCATTTATCTTGTCTTTTTGTACACAGGTGATATAGATATATATATATTGCTTATAAATTGTATTTGATTATTGGAACATAACATGTGAAATGTTAATTTTATTTGGAGTGAAGATTGCTCAAATCAATGCCTATGCTATGCTCAATGTGATTATTATTGGTGCTATTCTTATACATGAAGAACTCTTGTAGTTAGTATTAAAGAAAAAGAAAATAATTTATTCAACTGAAACAAAACTAACAAATTTTTTTTTAAATTATAGAAAAAATTCGATTCACAACATCACCTTAAAATAGGTCTAATGGTTTCAGCCGTTGCTTCGACATCTTGATTGTATGTCCTTAGGAAAGGCATTTTGAACAGTTTTTGCTCATTTTCATGGAAATGGACATTAAATTCAAAGGTTCCCTAGGTGTAAAGCAACATAGTCTTTGTCTAAAACCTGCACTAGCACCAACATGCTGCATTTCTCGTCTTGTGTGTTAATGTAAGCTATTCCAACATAAGGGCTAGGCTCTTTTCAGATGACTTCTCTACAGACACATCAAATCACCATCAGACTGGGTGGGGATCCTGACCTCCCATAGTGGGCAGGGAGGTACATGCTGTGTCTTCTATCCCCCCAACCCGTTTTCCAATTGTTTCCTGTCGTTGTCATGGAATGAGATTACTTGGTTTTGTCCTGGCCCTGGCCGGAGTTCCTTGGCTGGGAGGGAAACAGTCGAATGTATATAGTTTTGGAAGATGATATTTTTTTCCTTGTAAATCATCTCTCTGTTATGCATTGTATTATGTTTAGTTTACATATTATATTATATGATTTGTAAACATTTGAGTGTATTCCTCTTAGTTGGGACCTGTGGTTGTGTCTAGATGAGACTTTTAGATGATCTCAAACTAAGTACTTTCACGTTGTGCTCTTGGAATCTAAATCTGTTCCCTATTTGAACCAATTCCCCTTTGTCTCACCTTTTCTTTTGTGCTTTAATTGTAATTCTAGAACTTTTTACTATACCAGTTTCTTCCTTTTTACTGGTGCTGGTATGACCTTAATGTGTTGCAAACACCGTAAAACCCCTAAAAACAAGCAAAACAATCACGATCAGATCAAATACAACTGCAAGCAGACTTACAAAATCTCGAACAATGGGCAGACACCTGGGGCATGCATTTCAATGAAACAAGATGTTACAAGATGAAAATATCCCGCAGTAAAACAACACTTAATCCAACCACACCCTTAACATTGTGTTCAAAATTACAAACATGATGACGGCTATCTCAAGAGAACAACCAGACATACAACAAAATTCATTCATTCAAAGAAAAACCCTCTCAAAAACACAAAAACACCAATCTCCAAACTCAACAACTTCAAATATTCATTTGCACCCTGCACTATCAAAGACTGGAATGCTCTTCCCGAATCATGTGTGAACACAAAGCGAAGATTATCAAAATTATTCAGCGTAAACACCAACAATGACTGTCACATTCAACACCTCTCTTCGCCTTCAAATTGAGTCAGCTTCATTCAGATTCAGAAATACATTAAAAAAACAATTGTAGGGTGCTTAGAGCATAGCACACGCTATATAAATGTAATCTATTTTTTAGACAAAGATTTGATGAAAGCAGTATTTTTAAAAAAATCTCGCTAGATCAAAAGCATCAACATTTTGTCTGTCATTAACATCTGTTATTATTTTAATCTAGCACACGTAGATAGAATCTTTTTATTTTATTTTGTCTTAGGCACTCATTTGAACCAAGTTCATGGCCAACCCTTTGGGATGAGAGAGTGTCAATATTTATCATTCTTTGCTCTCTCTTCTATCCATCGATTTGTTTTCATCTTATGTTGTTGATTTCTTGTCATGTTCTGCAATGCGACCGTTTCTGCCTTACAGACAAAAGACCTTTTTCATTTTGGCCACATGCTTTCACTTCATTTCTAGAAAGATTGATATGTCCACCATATCCAACAATTTGATTTCTGGGTGGGGTTCCTTACCTCCCATAGTGGGCAGTGAGGCACTCACTGTGTCTTCTATCCCTTATATCTGTTTTCCAACATGCTTTCTGTCTTTGTCTTGGAATGAGATTACTTGGTTTTGTCCTGGCCCTGGCCGGATACCGTGGCTGGAAGGGAAACAGTCAAATGTATAGTAAAAGTTTTCGGAGATGATAGTTTTTTATTTGTAAATCATGTGTGAATCACACACACACACACACACACATATATATATATATATATATATATATATATATATATATATATATATATATATATATATATATATATATATATATATATACTATATATAATATATATATATGTGTGTGTGTGTGTGTGTAAAACAAAAATAATACAGTGCATAACAGAGAGATGATTTACAAATAAAAAACTATCATCTCCGAAAACTCTAACTATACATTTGACTGTTTCCCTTCCCATATTTGCTTTGTAAACATTTGAGTGTATTCCTTTTAGTGGGGACCTATGCTTGTGTCTGGATGAGACATTTAGGTGACCTCAAACTAAGTACACTGTCATGTGTGCTTGGAATCTAAATCTGTTCTCTATTCGAACTAATTCCTCTTTGTCTTGCTTTTCTTCGATGCTTTAATTGTAATTCTAGAACTTTTTACTATTCCTTTTTCTTCCTTTTTACTGGCATTTCTATGACCTAAATGTGTTGCAAGCACTGTAAAACCCTTACAAAATAAAAAACAATTTGATTTTAAAACAAAAATCTCAACCCTGAGACTTCAAAGGGAAACATCAGGTTTGAGACTTTTTGACATGTACATGGCCGTCTTAACTCTATCACGTTCAACTTGAATCAATCAAATTTGTTTTATTGCCTCTTCATGTGAACACGGAAGAGTTCATCTATCGATGTATGAAATATAAATATTTTGGCCAAAATGTAAAAGGCGCTTTATGGCAGATTTGGTTTAGCCTGGACCCTGCTGGAGATAATCAGATGGGTCTTTCTTTTGTTGAAGATGATGTGTGTTCTAGCTAGTGTAGAACATCTTTGCATAGTGTTGTATTGTAAGTCTTAGTAATGTTTATTTTATCTCCTGCATACTCATTTTGAAGTTTTTCCTTTCCTTTCTTTCTTTACCTTTTTTATTTTGTTGAGAATTATCATACTTTGATTGATTTATGTAAAAAAATAAA
This sequence comes from Berghia stephanieae, assembly GCF_034508935.2. Lineage (NCBI taxonomy): Eukaryota > Metazoa > Mollusca > Gastropoda > Nudibranchia > Aeolidiidae > Berghia > Berghia stephanieae. The sequence goes on from NC_088361.1 coordinate 32,635,648, forward strand.
AACGAAATGAGAGCAGGAAAAATTACCTGCCGATGAGCTGGTTGGAAAAGTCTCTTTAAACATTCCTGATATGTATGTAAATCTTTAGAATTTTTGAATTGAACAATTAACTGAAAAATTTATAAAAGCAACTACCACCTTGATTACTTCAAACTACCTATATTATAATGATTACTTGTCGTCAGGTCTAATTTTCAGTAAATCACAAGTGAAGAAAAATAAATTCTTCACTTATATTTGTCAGCATGACAAATCCATGTTTGGTGTTGTAGATCATTTGGTTAAAAACAAAAATTTTGTATAATACAGTGCCCCCTCCAGTCCTTGCTTAATATTACACTTTGTATTATCATTTGTATGTAGAGGGTTGGCTGGACCATCATGGATGAGTTAGGCAGATGGGTGTGAGCGTTAGATGTGGTCGTTTGACCTCAAAAGGTGGGCAGGAAGGTCACTGTTGCTATGTCTTCTATCTCCCTATATTTCCTTTCCCAGGTTGCTCTCTGTCATAGTCTTGGTATGAGGTCATTTTGTTTTGTCCTTGCCCTGGCTGGAGTCCTTGGCTGAGGGGTGGAAACTGTCAAATGTATAGTTTAGTTTTGGTAGATGATAATTGTTTTCCCTTGTAAATCATCTCTCTGTTGTGTACTGCTATAATTTTTATTTTGATTATATTTTGTAAACATTTGAGTAATTTCCTCTTCGAGGAATCCTGTGCTTGTGTCTGGATCAAACTCAAAGGTGATATCAAACTAAATACACTGATAGTATACTCTTGGAATGTACTTCTAAATTTTAATTTTGGTTTCTTCTTTGCCGAAGATGAAAAATTATTACCACTGTGTTCTGGAACGTTAAAGCTGTTCTTTTAGTGGACTTTTAAAAAATGTGATTAGTGAGATATTGCAAAACATTGGACAAGTTGAGGGAAGGCTGTGCTGCAAAAGAGACTGGGGCGGCTAAGCAAGGGTGTTGTTTTCCAACGCGACAATGCAGCACCATATACCACAAACATCACAAAAACTGGCTGAAAACTCATGGATGGGCAGTTTTACCACATCCTCCTCATAGCCCTGATCTGGTACCATCTGACTTTCATCATCTGTTTGGATCTCTTAAGCGTCTCTTGGCTGCAAAGCAGGTCAAGGTTGACAATGAACTGAAATCAGATGTTGAAAATTGGCTCAAAAGTCTTGACGTCAATTTTTTAAAGGTAGGGTATGTTTGCCCTTTTTCAGTGGAGAAAATGCATAGATCAGCATGACAATTATGTAGAGAAGTAGACAAATGGTATGTACATCTGCTGTGTAAGTTTCATTAAATTTGCTGAAAACATTTTGGAGCTACAGCTACGGCTTTATTTTAATTCAGGGACAGCCCTCGCATTACTAAATATAGACTTTTTAAAAAATCCCATTTTCTGTCTTTTTACCGGTGTTGAAATGCCCTAAATGTGTCGAGAATTTGTCAAGTAAATTCTTTAATATGTTACGGATTGTTGCGAATATTAATGTATCTAATAAATTGTCTCCAAGCTTGGTCTTTTTTACAAGGAAATGTATCTCAAAATATCTATTTTTGCCCTTTGGTGAAATAATCTCATATGTCACAGGCGGAAAATGACTTATAAGTGAAGAATGAGCCATTAAAATCTGAAATTAAACCCAATAAATCACAAATAAAGAGAACAGCTTTATTTTAACTTTTACGACATAAAATTATTGAAATCATACAGGAACAAGTTACGTCATGGATTTTTCAAGATGTTTTATATATTAAGTTTTGACAAAATACCGTAATATTAAAAATACGGGCAATTCTTACTCCTATCAGACGTCAATTTTTCACCAAGAGAGCAGTAATAGCAATGTGACTTTCGCTTCATTGAAGCAGGAATTGTTGAAATCGGCATTGTCATTAATGCTCTGTCGCTGAAAACTGTAAGATATGTCAGATAGGAGTAAAGTCGAGCACCGCTTATAGAGGCTTTAAAACCATGATCTAGTATTTTTTTATACAATTCTCTCCCACCAGTTCATGCTCAAAGTTGCAATATTTTTATGGTCTGTATTTTGACATTTTATATTTCTGTATTGATCACGAAGCAAAATGATCTTATATTGTTGTTGTATATTTTTATTGTTTTTAATTTATGAATTACCAAATGTGATATACATAAAAATGATGATAGAGATCCCTAATAAAATTACAATGAGAAATCCAATTGATTGAATTTGTGTTTTTATGGCTTTTTAGCAATTGAAAATATTAAAAGATTGCGTTTATTTCATTCTTATCAACAATGAAAATTATGCTTTATAAACTGTACATCTCTGCTTCACACCGCAGGGAAGTTTGAGTTTAACATCATCATCTACTCTGTCAGGGTTAGGAAAATTGTTTGCAAAATTCCTTCCCTTACGGGTGGCTAATTTTCTGTGGTGGAGAAGTCACTCTTGATGTGTTTCCATCCCCTTATATGTTTTTCCTTTCCAGGTTGCTCTCGTTGATATTCCTCAGTCTTTTCTTGGTCCTTTGCTGAGAGGAGAGGGAAGCAGTTAAATGCATATTCTTTTTTGTGAGAGATGATACTTTTTTCTATATAAATCATCTCTTTGAGCAATTTGAAAAAGTGTGAATAAAACAGTGTCAGACAATGCAAGAAAGAAAAATACAAGAAAAAAAAAGTCTTCCTCCCCTAATAGAGAAATACTGATTTTTTTTTTTTATGTTTTTTTTCTTAGGTTTTCTTTCTTGCTTTTTTCTGATTGTTTCATACACATATTTTCAGATCTTTATTTTACACCAGTGCCTGCTCCTTAATTTCTCAATTCTATGTAAATATATTATAGCTTTACGTTTTGAATAAATTTTACATTGTAAACACTGGGTGGGGATCCTGACCTCCCATAGTGGGCAGGGAGGTACATACTGTGTCTTCTATCCCCGTATATCTGTTTTCCAACATGCTTTCTGCCTTTGTCTCGGAATGAGATTACTTGATTTTGTCCTGGTTCTGGCCGGAATCCTAGCTGGGAGGGAAACAGTCAAATGCATAGTTATTGTTTTGGGAGATGATATTTTTTTCCTTGTAAATCATCTCTCTGTTATGTATTATTATTTTTATTTTGAATGTATAATGTAAGCATTTGAGTGTATTCCTCTTTGTTGGATTTTGTGCTTGTGTCTGGATGAGACTTGTAGGTGATTTCAAACTAAGTGCATTGGTGGTGTGCTCTTGGAATCTACATCTGATCCCTATTTGTTCCCAGTTCCCCTTTGTCTTACTTTTACTTGGGTGCTTTAATTGTAATTCTAGAACTTTTTACTATCCCATTTTCTTCCTTTTTACTGGCGCTGATATGACCTTAATGTGTTGCAAGCGCCGTAAAACCCTGAAAAAAAAAAAAAAAAAAAAAAACATTGTAAATATTTGAGTGTATCATTCATACTGATTCCGGAATCCTTTGCTTGAGCTTGGATTAGACTTTTAGGTAATGTCACTGGGTGGAATTTCTGACCTCCCATAGTGCAGACATGCCCACTTGTACAATTAAAAATTCGTAATTTTAAGGAGATAAACATTGCTTTGTAATAAATGTTTAATTGTTTTAATACATTTGTATTATTACTTATGTTTAATTCAATGGCATATTCGCCTTATCACCTTCTCATATATTCCTTGGTGTACCTTTACGGAAGTTGTCCTGTCTGGTCGACTCACTTTGTCACTCTATATCTTTCTCTACTTCTCTCCATCTTGGCTCTTCATAATCTTATGATGTGAGCCCGGAGACTTCTATCTGTGGGCCCTTCTTTATTATGTCATGGGCTGCATTTGTCTGCGGTATAAACAAAGGGTATGATATGAAGGAATTGAAAAGTGTAAACGAATTTTGCAGGTGGTTTTGTGTTACACACTATCATAATGCCTTTTGACACTTTGGCCAAAAAAAAACATACATCTAAGACTTGTTTTTGTTTTAAGGGTTTTACGACCCTTGCAACACATGCAGGCCATATAAGCGTCGGTAAAAAGGAAGAAAATGAGATAGTAAAATGTTCTCGAATAATAATTAAAGCACCCGAGAAAAAGGAAGACAAAGGGGAAATGGTTCAAATAAGGGTCATGTGTTTTTTCCAAGAGAATACCACCATCAGTATACTAAGTTTAAGATCATCTGTCTCATCCTGACACAATCACTTGTCCCAACTAAGAGGAACAAACTCAAATGTTTACAAATCATATATATGTACATTCAGTTTCACATTGTTATTTAAGTCAATATATAATATTGTACATCTGTATCTAGTCTTTCATTTCAGAATTTGTTAATACAGCTGTATATAGGGGATAAATCATATCAACTTAACAAAGAAAACATTTATTATATGATTTCCGGTTATCAAGATGGGGGACGTCTTCTTTTCAATACTGTTTTGTTATGGAATTTGATGTATTTTACGTTGCAAAGATGAGGATCAGGAGATGAGAGTTTGTTTAATATATTCATTTTCGTATTTGTTTTCTATAGTCATATTCGTTTCAACTTTAAAAACGTCCATATAAGTGTATTGATTGATTTTCATTGCATATCTAACGGTTGCGTTTTTTTTGTTTGTTTTTTTTTTTCAATGTCATAATAACATCAAATTACGTCATCCCAATTTGGGCAAGATGCCGAAAGGACGCAAAAAAAGAAACTCGGATAATTTCGAAAATATCCCTTCCCCCCAATCTACCCCTTCTAAAGAGCTCGACAACCAAGACTTACTTCAAACGTTACAAATTACTATAAAAAACGAAATGAAAGACCTCAAAGACCTAATTATCCAACTAAGACAAGAAAACATGGAATTAAAACATGAATTACAATAAAATAAAGATGAAATAATGGAAATGAAAATGATCAACATAAATCTAAAAAAACAAGTTGAAATGACCGAAAAACGAAACAACGAATTAGAAACCTATTCGAAGAGAAATTCCCTCCGCATTTTTGGAATCCAAGAAAAAACAAACGAAACCACCGATGACTGCCTCTTACTCGTTCTGGATTTATTAAATAGATTAGAAACTCAAATTGACATCACCGGAATTGACACTTTACACCGTACTGGGAGAACGAAAACAAATCGACCCAGGCCAATAATTATCAAATTTGTCAGGCGATTGGATCGTGATATGGTGCTCAAGGCCAGAAAAAAGTTAAAAGGCTCGGGCATTTCAATATTTGAAGACTTAACGCAGAAGAATTTCAATCTGCTCAAAGCAGCAAAAAATGACGAAAGGATTGACTCGGCATGGTCAATGAACGGACAAGTCATGGCAGTAACCATCTATGGTGTGAGACTGAGGTTGGATCCAGACAGTCCCCTCGATGCCCAAATACAATCAACTGGCGCCGACACGCCCAGCCCTCGAATTCGTACAATTAAACAGACTGAAGACCAAATGTGCATCACGTCGACAACCCCTCTACCATCACAACGCCAGATAGACCATCACCAAACCCAACGCAAAACCTATTACAGTCCCGGGGGAAGAGAATTTCATTCAAGACGTCTTAAATCGACACGACAAAACTCCGACCAATGACTTATCACAGACCTGTCTGGAACACCTGATAGTGACACCTCAACAAATGTGCCTTTTCATCTTCCTTTGTCAAATTATGATTTTGTTGTATTATATTCTAATGTCGATAGCTTGCTTAACAAACGATCAGAATTAACATGTATGATACAGAAACATAATCCCATAATAATATGTCTTACTGAAATTATGCCAAAAATTAAACTTGAGATTGATTTAGAAATTGAATTTTTTATCGATGGGTATAACTTATTTTTGAATGATTACCCAAGTCGGGGTGTTGCTATCTATGTTTTGGATTGTGTTAATGCCAATATATTCTCTTTTGATCATCCTATAATTAGTGAAAGTGTATGGTGTGATTTTGAATATAATAATTTACACATACTTGTAGGAAATATATATAGGTCTCATAATTCAGACAAATTAACTTTCATTAGGGATATAAAAGAAACCTTACAGTCAGTAGGTAGAATGAAATTTGATTGCGTGATCATTGTCGGAGATTATAATTTTCCTAACATTAAATGGACAGAACCATGTCTAACTTTTCCCGACTATCTATTTGTCGAGGCAATTAGGGATGCTTTCTTTATTCAGCTGGTGACACAGGCTACGAGACACCGACTGAACCAAACTAGTAATATACTCGACTTGGTAATATGTAACGATGATTATTGGATTAATAACATTGACCATTTGCCTTCGGTGGGTAAAAGTGATCATGACTCACTTCTTATATCGTTAAATCTTTCATCCGCCAAACATCCTTCACATGTTTATTTTGATTATTTCAAAGGTAATTACAACTCTTGTAGAGAAGACCTAAATGCCGTGAATTGGGATACTCTTGAAGGCTACGGTGTGAATGAAGCGTGGTTGTTTTTTAAAAACAAACTAAAATGTATAGAATCTAAACACATTCCATTAAGATGTAACAAAAAATTTAGTTCTAATAAACCATTGTGGTTGACAAAAAACGTTAAACGTACAATTAATAAGAAACATAAATTGTATAAGAAATTCAAAAAGTATCCTACAACAGATAATTTTCATAATTATGTCAAGGTTAGAAATAATACCAAACACACGATTCAAAATGCTGTGAAAACGTATGAATGTACATTGGCACACGAATGTAAGAGTAGTCCGAAAGGCTTTTGGAGATACGTAAACAGAAAGTTGAAAAGAAAACCAGGTGTTAGTGTTTTACTGAAAGATGATGGTACCAAGGTTACTTCGGATATAGATATAGCTAATGTTTTAAATAATTATTTTTCATCTGTGTTTGTTCAAGAAGACACTACAAATATACCAACGTTCAATGTTACAAATCAATTAAACGTCCCTGATTTTTATATTACACAAGAAGACATACTTGCAAAATTGTTGAATTTAGACGTGACTAAAAGCATGGGACCCGATTCCCTTCATCCCCGTTTACTGAAAGAAGTGGCCTTTGAAATATCACAGCCGCTATCAACAATATATAATAAGTCTCTTGAATCTGGTACCTTACCCATTGAAAGGAAACAAGCCAATGTTACTGCCATTCATAAAAAGGGAAGCAAACTAGATGCTGCAAACTATAGGCCCATCAGCTTAACATGCATACTCTGTAAGGTTATGGAGTCTATCTTGAAAGACCGAATAATGGACTTTCTTGAAAGTCATACGATGCTAAACGATAACCAGCATGGTTTTAGATCAAAGAGATCATGCATTACTCAACTTTTACAGGTGATGGAGGATTTTACCAAGTTAATTGATCGTGATCAATGCATTGATGTTGTTTATCTTGATTTCCGCAAGGCTTTTGATTCTGTACCTCATGAGAGATTATTCATTAAACTAAAAACATATGGATTTAAAGGGAATATCTTTAACTGGATTAAAGACTTTCTTAATAATCGAATACAAAGGGTCATTGTCAATGGTGTGGGGTCGGATTTTAAGAATGTAATTAGCGGTGTACCCCAAGGAAGCGTATTGGGACCACTTTTATTTCTTTTATATATAAATGATTTACCATGTGGCATAAATTCAGCCTGCAAACTGTTTGCAGACGATACAAAGATCTATAGTACAACTGAACATCATAACATTCTACAAAATGATATATTTTCACTTTTCAAATGGTCTACAACATGGCATTTGGATTTTAATGTTTCGAAATGTAAAGTATTACATATAGGAAAATATAATCCATGTCATAATTATTTTACCGATACTTCTATGTCAAATCTACTTTCCGTTGTGCCTTATGAAAAGGATGTGGGAGTTACTTTTGATTCACATTTGAATTTTGATTTACATATTGATAATTGTGTAAGCCGTGCAAACAAAATGATGGGAATAATATATAGAACCTTTATAAGTCTTGATAAAACCACATTTTTATATTTGTATAAATCGCTCGTTCGACCAATTCTAGAATACGGAAATTGCATCTGGAGCCCATTATATAAAAGACAATCTATTAGTATTGAAAGTGTACAGAGGAGAGCTACCCAAAAAATTTATACAATACAGTATTTATCTTATAAGGAAAGGTTAGAATTTCTTGACTTACGCAGTTTGAAATATAGAAGAATTCGTGGGGATTTAATTCAGGTTTATAGATTGGTGCATGGTCTGGATAGGATAGACTTTTTTGATTTTTTTTTCATATTCTAATATTACTTTTACTAGAGGGGACAAGTTTAAGATTTTTGTCTCTAGATGCAAAAGAAACATAAGACAAAACTGGTTCGGTATTCGTATTGTTCAGAAATGGAACAGTTTGAAATTTGAAACAAAGAATGCAAAATCTATGGATTATTTCAAGGTGTTAGTAGACAGGGAATTATATGATGGGAGATTTATATATGACGAATAATACTTGTTTGCTCTGCTGTTGACATGGCTTTCAATCTTGTATGTATATATTATGCATTATTATATTATTATGGTTATCTTCTATACGCGTGTGTATGTGTGTGTGTGTGTGTGGTTGTGTGTGCGCTTTGCATGTCACGGTTAAAGATATATGTTTGTACACCACATGAGTACATTTAAGTTGAAATACTATCTTTACCACGTGTATCGTTATTGTAATATTTAATCAATAGATTTATGGCATTACTAATTAATATTAAGGGCATTCAAAGGATCTTATCCTATTTTGCCCTATACCACATGTTATGTTATGTTAAAACAAAACAGAAGAAAAAAAGAAATAGAAAGAAAAGCACGGGACGGTCAAAGTTAGTCAATGTGAGCAGATACAGATCTAAGCGAAATCCATCGTTTTACGGCACTTATAACACTTTCTTTGTTCCAGTGAAAAGGGAAGATGATAGACCAGTTCAAAAGAATTAGGTCCAGCAAACACTCAAGTTAGAAAAAGGTAAGCCAGAGAGGACGAGGTCAACATAAGACCAACCCGGGAAACTACCGTCCTGTTAGTCTCACTTCTATTGTATTCAAAATAATGGAAAGTATTGTCAGAGGCAACATCACAGAACATTTAACAGTCAACATGGCTTTGTCTCTGGCCGATCATGCTCTATCAACATCTTAATGACACTAAACGACTGGACAGAAATGTTAGACAAAGGATCATCAATCGATGCAATCTACCTAGACTTTGCTAAGGCATTCGACTCTGTCCCACATCAAAGACTCTTAAAGAAGCTGGGAACATATGGTATTCAGGGGAATACTCTAAGCTGGGTAAGACACTTTCTTATAGACAGAAAACAGAATAGTGTACTTGTACTCGGCATAGTATCTGACTGGGCAGAAGTGGTCAGCGAGGTATCACAAGGTAGCCTCCTTGGACCAGTCCTCTTTGTCATTTTCATTAACGATTTACCTAATGTCCTATCTAGCTCATCCGAGCGTTCATTGTACGCTGACGACACCAAGGCATTCAGCAAAGTAAACAAATTGAGTGACAAGGACAATCTGCAAAAAGATATTAACAAGCTAGTTGATTGGGCAGATCAATGGCAACTAAGGTTCAATGCTGGGAAGTGCATGGAACTACATCTAGGGAAAAAAACAAAACTCTCAGCTTAATTATGAAATGAGATATCATCACTGTAATGACAACAGCTCTCAGTAAATCTTAATTTGAAAAAGACTTGGGGGTTAACGTTGACACTGAACTTCATTTTTCAAAGCACATTGAGACCCCAGTTAATACGGCCAATAGGATCCTTGGACTCATTAGACAGTCCTTTACATTTCTCAATTTGGAGTCCATGAGAATGCTTTTTTAATGCCTTAGTTCGGCCTCACCTGGAATTTAACAACTCAGTATGGTCACCCAAATATGAAAAGGGCAAGAAGCTGTTAGAAGGTGTGCTCCGCATGCAGAGCAACAAAGATAATACCAGGCATAAAAGATAAAGGCTATGAAGAACGACTAAAAATGATTGGAATCCCCAGTATGGCATATAGGCGTATCAGAGGCGGCAAGATAGATACATATAAATTTACGCACGACCTGTACAATGTTCAGAAGGGATTATTTGTGTTTGCTGATAGTAACACCAGAGGCCACAGATATAAATTGAACAAAGCCAGATGCAACACATCACTCAAGACGAACAACTTTCAAATCTCAGTTGCGGAAGCTCCAGACCTAAACGCCTTCAAGAGGCAATTTGACAGCCTCTGTCTAAACTACAGATTCAGCTTAGTTGAACCCTCCAATCAAACTGAATAACTGCAAAGAATTATCCACACCCTAGAGCAGCAAAGGCACTGAAAGACTAATTCGCTGGACACTCTATCCTATACTATACTAACAGATAGAACCAGAAGTAGATCCAAGAGCAATATATCCTTGTAGCGTGTCTCAAACCCATAAAATTACCACAAAGACACTGTCTCAAACCCATAAAATTACCACAAAGACACTGTCATATGATCTCCGCCAATAGGAATACACTCAAATGGTTATAAAAACAAAGAGCGTTAGAACACAATTACAAAATACATAAAATATCTCATAAAAAAATAAATCCATCTGATTCCCCCTCTCATTCTGCTATGGGCTCGCGTCAAACCAAATGGGTCCCATTCCAGAAAGGAATGGAAAAGACAGATACATATTGGGAGATGGAAGAGAAAAGGGCGGTAGACCAGTGAAGAATTCCACCGACCGCCAATCTATCTCTTCAAGATGGTTACTTCCCCACCGAGAAGGATGCACCAAAAGCTTTACAAAATACATGGGTATTTAAAATGAATTAATAAAAATATCTATCCTACATAAAATAGTAGATCTATTGTTTGTGCCAAAAAAAAACTAAAAACTAAAAAATAAGTTGAAAAAGAAAAAAGAGAGAGAGTCTTAATACTGATTTTAACATATTTCCTCTTAACTATGCCAAACCGTTTTGCAATCCATCAAAATGATAAAGTGCTATTATTGGCATAGTTTGGTCGCAAACTGCATCATAGAAGTTTTAAAAGAAACGTTTGTTTGTTTTCAAGGGTTTTACTGCGCTTGCAACACATTTAGGTTATATCATCGTCAGTAAAAAGGTAGAAAATGGGATAGCAAAAGGTTCTAGAATTGCAATCAAAGCACCCAAGAGAAAGTAAGACAAAGGGGAACTGGGAACAAATAGGGATCAGATGTAGATTCCAAGAGCATACCACCAATGTACAGTGGACTCCGGATAAGACGATGCCCAGGGGAACCGAGAGAAAAATCGACTTATCCGAAAATCAACTTAACCGGAGCGTAACCAAATGAGCAAAAACACATGTGAACGAAGCAAACCAATCTAGAATAAGTAAAGCCCTTCATATCGCGCGGTCTCTTTAGTGGTCATCAGAGGCTCCTACCCCCAATAGCCCCAAAGAGGAATCAGAATACATAAAAATCGGAATTTGATATAAAAAAGCGGAATCAACTTACTGTTATTGACTATGACATGCTTTGCAACAGAAAATGTAAAAGACAATCCAAAAGTACTCAAATGATTAAAAATATAAAATTTGTAAAGATCAAATAATAATAGAGAACACACAGGTCCTGGCCGTCTGAGAGCAAAGCATTGAATGGATGGATTTAACCTTGTCAGGACCCTTCCCTCCCCCCCCCCCCCCCCCCACACACACACACCTAATCAAACAAACGGGCGTGCCGGTACTCACACACACACACGTACACATGGTTAAAATTAAATAGGGAAAGAAGCTGACCATACTCAATAATATTATTACCGATTTAGATTGAAGCCAACATATAATATTACCAAGGTCATTGACCTCACGAATTGGAGTCACAATAATAATAATAATACTTCGGTCAACCCCCCTCCCAAACATATAATATTATCCGACATCAGCAGCACACACTTTGAAGGGACTAATCAGACACACAAAATGTGTGTTGATTGACCATAGGAGATGCTGACGAAATAAGCCATAGTTCACTTTTTTTTTCACTAGAGATTCTTTTTTAAAAATTTTCCTGGATGGGAAAGGTGAAAAGGGGAATTTTTGCTTTGAATGTGAAATGTATACCAATTAAGTGAAATTATTCTGCGAAAAGCGGAAGGGTAGGAGCCTCTATGTCAAGGTCAAGCTTCTTGTAAATCGTCGAGACAGAAATAGCTGGCATGCCAATTTCCTATGCGATGATTTTCTGTCGCATGCCAAACTTTCCAAATGCATCGAATCTTCCTTTTCCGCGATAGGTTTTCCATTGTAGTTGTAGACTTGACTTGAATTCTTCTTGATAAAATTGATACTAATTAAGAGGGTCATTACATAACATGGAATGGATGGCCTGGGATTAGAACAAAAAAAAAAATCTTGAGCTTGAACAATGTAAAATTTGAGATGGAGAAATCAAAGTTATTCGATACTGCTTATGTACATTGAACAAGGAAGTCAGACAAAGCACCTACATCACATCGATGTGCGCCAATCGTTCGCGGATATTCTTACCCATTTAAAATTCTTACTGGTATCTTTTTTAACCAACGGAAATACTTGTTTATTTGTGATTTTATTGTAGTCATGAGTGATAAGAACATCGACTTAAGCGACATCGACTTATGCGGAGTTTTTTTTTTTTTTACTAATACTATATAGGAAGAAGGGGGAGGGACCAAGAAAAAAAAATCGACTTGGGTAAAAATCGACTTAGGCAACGTCGACGTATCCAGAGTGCACTGTACTTAGTTTGAGATCACCTTTAAGTCTTATCCGGACACAAGCACAAGATCCAACAAAGAGGAATACACCCAAAACTACTATACATTTGACTTTCCCTCCCAGCCAGGGCCAGGACAAAACCAAGTAAACTCATTCCAAGACAAAGACAGAAAGTACGTTGGAAAACAGATATAGGAGAATAGAAGACACGGTAAGTACCTCCCTGCCCACTATGGGAGGTCATCAACCCCACCCAGTTAAAAGAAATGCAAAAATAGTACACATAGTGGTGATTAATTGTTCATCTTTATTTGTAAAAAACAAAACAAAAACAAATTACACATGTATATTATACAGTAAATAAGTGTGACAGGCTAAATATGTTACAGAAGAACAGAATACTCGTAATAATAATAATAATAATAATAATAATAATAATAATAATAATAATAATAATAATAATAATAATAATAATAATAATAATAATAATAATAATAATAATAATAATAATAATAATAATAATAACAACAACAACAATAATATATTAATGAGGCAACAATAATAGAATAATATTGAAGTCATTTTTTAATCCATAAACTACAGAGCAAGCTATAAGCCCTACTCATCTTCATTATTCCTTGTGTCAGCTGTCCGACAGAAAATACAACACTCCATTTTAAATACACTGATGGACCGCTTATATCAGTTCTAAATTCATGGATTACAAGTCAAGGGGGAGGGTGGAAATGTTCGAGTTCAATCTTTAAAAAAGTAAGACTCAGTAATAGGAATAGCAAATTTTAATATCTAACCCCTAAAAGGTGAGATTGAATTTCTTACAAGCCATCACTTCTCAGAGTATCTAAATGGTTAGAATTAAATTTTACATTTTGTCACGAAGAGAGCAGCAAGTGGATGAAACATCCTAAATGCCCTCACTGTCTAGGCAAAAACTGTAAGACATGAAAACCTACCTGAAAGGGTCAAAGGAATAAAAGATGATGAAAAACTATAAAACTAGACCAAAAATAAAATAAGCCAACTGATATAGAAAACAATTACTTAGCTATTTCAGACTTGAAGACAAAATTATGGATGCTGCTGAATTTTATCTCAATCGATGATAATGAAATATGGTCCCCTTGCCAAAACAAACAAACATTCCGCTGAATTCAATTTTGCTGACATGCATATGTAAATACGTATAAAAAATCAATATGTATCCCTCAAATAAATGTGCTTAATTTTGTAAGACAAAATTATCATATAATATTATTAAAATCTGTTTACCGTCGCTATCCAACAGTCTTGACTTTTCTATTTGTGTGACATATAACTTGGATATAATGAAAGGAAATGAAATCTTGTCACCATAATTTTGAGGTTTCTATTGAGCATCAAGACACTGCATATAAGAACAATAAAGGCATCTGTGACGGTATCACACATGGAAAAAAACTGGTATTCATTTCTTTCTTTTGATTGAATACATCAAATTATAAATTTAAAAAAAAATTACTAAAATAAAACTATAACTAAGAGCAATACACTCAAATGTTTACATCATACATTCATTCGAAATAAAAATAATATAATATCAATACAGAACAGAGAAATGATTCACAAGTGAAAAAATAATATCATCTCTCAAAACTATGACTATACATTTCAGTTTCCCATGGACTCCAGTCAGGGTCAAGAAAAAATCATGTAATCTTATTCCATGACAAGGACAGAGAGCACAGCAAAGGTGACCTCCTTGCTAACCATGGAAGGTCAAAAGACTCCACCCAGATATTCTCTTTTGCCAAAACCTTTGAGAATGCCAGTGACTCTAATCACTACTCTTAATTAGAATATACTACACACAGACTGAACATCAATACCATTTTCGGGATACATATTGAATTTTCTATAAAAAATATATATAAATAAACTTTATTCACAGTTGTTTTATGAAACATCTATAATGACTTCAATCAAGTGTTAGAGAATAATATGTCATACACCGTTATAGTTATATACAACAGGAAGATTGCGAAACGTGTTAAGGAGTATTGAGGCAATTGCAATAAAGACGATACATCCAATATATAATTGATGGACAGATACAAAACACAACAAAAAGAGAAATTCCTGCCCTGAGAACATGAAAAAAATAACCTTGCATAATTTATGTGAAAGTTTATTTGTGTGTTATCAGGAGTGTAAAAGGTGCTTGACACACTTTGAAGTCATATGCGCCAGAGAATATAGATGGAATAATCAAAAGATACATCTTGGGTTGACATGCATGTACAAGTGCCCAAGGAACGGTAAGACAAGAAGTCTCATCAAATAGAAAAGAGAAAACATCAGAGAGAATTCGATCCATCATTCTAGTAAGAAAGCATACTTAAAGTCTTGCCCACCATCACAAAAAAGGAACACTCAAATGGTCACAAATCTGGATTAGAAACAATTGTTACAATCAGTTACACAATAACTAAAAAATAGTACGTTATAGAGAGATGAAACATTCATCTGACATGTCTCTCACCTTGGCCAGGTCGGGCAAAACCAAAGCAGTTTCATTCAAGACAAGGAAAGAATTCAGTGTGAAGGTCAAGAGATTTAATAGAGTCCCCTCCAGATAATTGCAACATCTTGGGATCAGATGAAAAAGTTGTCATTAACCAAAGTTGAGTTTCCATCTCATTGTCTTTTGCGATTTAGAGTTGATGATGTGCTGGAACTGTTTTCAACGCGGTCACTGTTTTTTAATAGCCTTGAAAACTGCCAAGTGTTTTGGCACATTCTGTCTGAGATGGTTTAGGAGATGAATTGAACTCATTGATGATTTGAAGATTTTTCTGTAACGTGATATCGTTCCTCTTGATAGGGGGAGCCATGGTTTCTCAGTCTTCGTGTTTCTTTTCCAAGCTGCGCTATCGTTGGTTGATGTCAGATAAAATGATGAGACACTGTTATCACCACCACTTGTAAGTTTTTATAGCAATTTTGATTTGACTACTAATCAGTTTCAAACCATATAAGGTAAATTCTAATCCGTTGTTATAAACATTGTTCTGTAGCATTAAAACCCTGCCCAACCTCAATTCTTCAATCTATCATGATTTCACCCATGATGAAATTCAATCATGAGATTTTGTGAATTTGCCACTTTTTGAGGTTGGAAATTTGTTGTAATTAACCAGGGGCTTTTTAAAAAGTTTTATATAGAATTAATTCAGTTTCTTGGGAAATGTTGCGATTAACCGAAAGTTGCGATTATCCGGAGTGGACTGTAATAAATATGGAAGTATCCGCAAGAAGGACCTCCCCAGTGAAGAAGGGTAAAATCAAGGGCTTACATTTAATTATTTACGAGTCGAAAAAAATGACATAGCAATGGCACAAATTAGATAACAGTAGAGCATCACCAGGTCAACAACAAGTTGGAACCAGTCGAATTAGTGATGATGCCCAGCTTTGCCCAGCGTGCAACAATGGCCTAATCATGACTCATCATCACTGTCCAGTCAAAAGCATTCTCATTCTCACATGGACGCCAACCACAGTGATTTACTACATCAGGGAGCAACAAGGTATTACCAGGCGGTCAGAATCTGAAAGATAGCAGCAATATCATAAACAGATAGAAAAAGTAATTGGATTTTCCTCTTGTGAAAAAGTTAAACCTCGCTATATCAACCTCCCCACATCTATGGCATCACCAACAACCTAGCTTATCGCCAATTTTATAAGCACAAACTATATCAAATGAGTAATACAACTTTTTGGTATAATGTCTACATGAAACAAAGAAAATACACCC
Source organism: Berghia stephanieae (assembly GCF_034508935.2). Taxonomy (NCBI): domain Eukaryota; kingdom Metazoa; phylum Mollusca; class Gastropoda; order Nudibranchia; family Aeolidiidae; genus Berghia; species Berghia stephanieae. The sequence continues at coordinate 32,652,225 of NC_088361.1, forward strand.
TGGTCCCAGACATGGTGGTATAACGAGATTTTACTGTAATACAAAACATCGGAGCCTTTGATTTCTATATGTCTAAAAGATTCTGGCCTCAGCTTCAACGTTTTGCATCTATATAGGTACAAGGACATAAACAATCAAACAAGTCATATTTTAGAAATAAGTACAAAAGTAAAAATACAGAATTACTGAAGAAACCAAGCTTGATAACTATTTAGTCATTAATCAATAGAATGAAAACAAATAATAAGAGTAAAAACACAACCAAAGCAACAATTTTGGGGCATTACACTGTTATGGGGGCTGAAAGGGAAAGGGGGACAGGCACAATTAAACTATAGAATTGCAGGCAAAAATCTGTTTACCCTGTCTATCTCCCCCACCCTCTCAAACACCTCTAAAACAAAAAGAAAAAGAAAAAAACAAAACAGAACCATCAAAGGCTTGGTCTTATTGCTAAGATTAAAACATTGATGAAATACATATAAGTTTTCTGTAACAGAGGAACAAGCATTTATTGTTTCATTTAAACAAATCACATTTAGTGTGAAGTTGCACTAATGAGGTGCGTTGTGTCGGGTATAATGTGCTTATAAAATGTAGTGTATCACCACAAGAAATTTAGGACAACAAAATGCAGTGATAAATTGTGGCTGTTAAGCCAACGAAAAGTTTGGTTATCACCAATTGTACCCAACAAATGACCTTTCTCACTTTGTCTTAAGAAATTATATCACTAAAGCTCACATCACCGAGAAAAACAAAGAAGATGGGAAGTTTAAATTATCTCTATCTATATTGTATCCTTGAGGATTTTACAAAACATTTTGGCGCCAGTAAAAGGAAAGATGACAATAGTAATAATCAGAGAGAGAGAGAGAGAGAGAGAGAGAGAGAGAGAGAGAGAGGTAGATAGATAGATAGATAGATAGAGAGAGAGAGAGAGAGAGAGAGAGAGAGAGAGAGAGAGAGAGAGAGAGAGAGAGAGAGAGAGAGATTGTGATTGGAGAATAAAATGTAGGCTTCTTTGAAAGAGGGAAAAAAAGCAGTTACTGGCTCAGGAAAAAGAGATGTACTGGCATTGTTAAAAAAAAATTATAATTATGAAAGGCTACGCATGTCACAATGAGCAATATACCTGTGTAACGTATAAATATATATTTATTTTCACAGCCAAACTTGCTAACATACCATTAACTGACCCTGAGGAATTACGTATTGTGTGGCTGCAGCGCGACCACAACTTTCAGTCAGCCGAACTGCAAACACGCAATTTTATTTATTTTCGTGTTATACAGTATTAAAGGCAAATAAAATGTGTGTGTGTGTATATATATATATATATATATATGAAGAGTGGTTTTCCAAAACTCCCTAACTCTGTTTTTTCCCATTTTGAGATATTGACGATCATTTCCCTTTCATTTGGTCTATTATTTTATCATATTTAAACTTCAAATTCACACAAATCTAAGGAAATTCTTGTGCCATTTGATGCTTAAAATAAAATTTACATTTGAATTTATCACATGGATGAAAAATCTCAAAAAGTAGAAACACACACACATATATATATATATATATATATATATATATATATATATATATATATATATATATATATATATATATATATATATATATATATATATATATATATATATATATATATATATATATATATATATATATATATATATATATATATATATATATCAGGCCTGTAAATGGTTGGTGAAAAAATTGTCGGAACTTTTTGAACACGCGAAAATAGACACAACAGGACAAAAATATGGACAAAACACAGATATGACACGTCAATTGACTAGTCAAATCAGGTCACTTTCCCCTACTTATTTATAACGAGGTCCTTATTTTATGGTACCAAAAAAAAATCCCAATTTTTTGAGGGCCCAGGTCTGAGTTAGTTGTAAAATGAAAGGAAGAGAACAATTCCTACCCTTTTGAAGGATGTGTATCTCGTGCTTAACACAGCTGCGTATCTTCGTTCCTGTTTGTGTTTATTGTTTACGCTGATTCTTTCGTTTATTTGGATTAATTCTTATGGAAGAAGAAGAAGAAGAAGAAGAAGAAGAAGAAGAAGAAGAAGAAGAAGAAGAAGAAGAAGAAGAAGAAGAAGAAGAAGAAGAAGAGGAGGTGGTGCAGTGGTGTGAGAGCTTTCGAAGAATATATATTTCGAAGAAAAATAATTATTTCGCATTAATTTTATTCCGTCTCACATCCGGACGAACCTAAGAAATATAGAGACTGAGAAATAAGAACCGGAGATATGCATGTGTGACGGTAGCAAATAGAGAGAAACTTTCCGGTCCGGTTCGACAAACTTCTGTGCGTACGTTATTTACTGACTAGGCGTGTGTGTGAAGACGACTCGCGCGAACTTCACGACCCACTCTCGCTGGCTGTGGCACAGTAGCCAGGCAGTGAATACATCCACGGCTAATGGAGCGTATAGGTGGCATGATAATATCATAGTTGATGCGACAAATCAAACGTTTTTTTTGTTTTTTTTTCTTCTTATAAGTCGGCATTTGAAACGGAATAAAATCTATTTTTGTCGAGGAATGAAATAAAACTTTTATTTTCTTTTTTATTGGTTCTGTTCTTTGACGTTACGAATTTTATTTTTACTATTATTTTAAAAAAAAATATTAGCACTTAAGAGCAAAATCGTACTGTCGGAAATCCGACAATATACGGAAGATTTACAGGCCTGATATATATTATATATATATTCTTGGTGAGGTGAATTAATATAATTCAGCATCTAAATAAAGCAGTTTGAGTTTGCTGACAAAAAGGGCCAAATAAGGAGTCTCTCAGTCATTATGTGATTATAAATGGTCACTTGCCTTTTGAGGGTCTTGATAATGAGCGCTTTATATGATTAATTTTCTGAAGTTCTTTATAACGTTTGGACTAGTTTTCTTTCCAAAGATCCTATTCTTTTCATAGTTTTGGTTGTTTTCAATTATCTGCCAGGAATCACAAATAATCTGATTTTGAAAAAGGGGACTTTTGAAGTTAGTGAAAATTTATTTTCCCATTTGTGTTACCCACGCAAACACAACTGTGATGAATCTGCATTGCGCTAACTATATTTAATCTGAATTTCATGACAATTGGAAAAGCCACAGTGCACAATGTCTAAACTGCAAAGAGAACCCCTGTTTTCTGATTTGCTCCAAAAGGCTGACTAAAATTTGTTGGTCTTTTTTCTTTCTTTTACTTAAAAGTTTTTTTTTTTTAAATCATATAATTTTCTCTAAGGAAATGATAATTTATAGGTACTTGAACAATGCTCCATATTTTCCTTAGATTTCTGTTACTGACTGGTAGTCTTTTTTGAGTGATGTTTTCAATGGGTGGTTTGCGGGTGGATTATTATAATGTTGCAACTAAAAAGTGATAACCACCTTTGGTAATGCAATTGTTTATGTCAAACATAATTTCACAGGGCCAGGATTAAATCAAACATAACAACACAAAAAAAAAATTCAAATATTGCTGATTAAATCTTACAAATAGTAAATCACATCATCAAATATTTTTTGATTCATGAACTCTAAATCATCAACTTTTCAAAATTCAACAAAATGGATTTCTTCTACAATCAATTAAATATTTTTTTTAAAAAGTTGCTGATATGATGTGGTGGTGAAGAGATAACCAAAAATAATATTAATGAATGATCATGACGACAATTTTAAAGCAATTACCCTTCGAATCCATTTTGACACAGTGCCATCAATCTCAATATATAAACCTGGTATTATCATACATTTGCAGGGGTGGGGAATGATAACTGACCCCCCACCCCTTTATGAAAAAAAAAAAAAAAAACCCAACAAAAAACATATGTTGACTCCAGTAACTAAATTAGTTAAGTTGCTTGCTCAAGCTGTACATAAAGAGCTATTAAAACGAATGGAACGTCGTCATGACTTCCATTCCTGCATTAGGCCTGGACACCAACAAAGCAGGCATTATCATTACTAGATCCACCCATAAATTGCACACACACACAAATTCTTTGAGCAAAAGCAGCGGCAAAGAGCCTACAAGATATCAAATGATAACGAAAAGTCATTCCCAGCAAAATAACATAATCAATCACAGACACATCCATAAAGAATTAGATAATTATATAATGCATTCACACAAAGGCACATAGGTGAAAAATGACGAAAAAAAAATCAGATAAAATTAACAATAAAGAAGGAAAGCATATGGAAATAATGAGGTAAGCACCAACGCACTATCCAAGAGTAGATTTAGGGGATTTCCACAAGACTTTTAATATCATTATCTACATTGAATTAAAAAAAAACCCCCAACAAAATCTCCCTTATATATGTTGTCATAATTGACTCGACCAGAAACATACATTTAAAACAAATAACAGAATAGTATCCATACAAACATTATCTAATTCTCTTAGTAGGAAAATAAAAGTTGCGAGTTACCCCATCCTCCCCTTCCACTAAAATAAATCCCTGAATCTTGTCATGATCCGACCATTGACTCCAAAAACTCTAGACAAGAAACAAATGGACAAAAGTAAAGAGGAAAAATAAATTGACTAGATATAATTCACATTAAATCCTCCAGTATTTTTTGCGCACATCATGAAGTGAAATGGCCAGCTGTAACCCGCTGCCTCAATCTGGTATTGGTATGTCAGGCTGATCTAGACATCGAAAATTGAATTTCATGTGAAAATAATCTAAACTGCAATTATTTTTAACAAAATCTTTCATCCATCTTACAATGAAAAATTCCCATAGTTATTTTTCAAAATAATGTTCTTTCAAATGTGATAAACCGTCCACTTGGAAAGAAGCCACTTAATGAATTAGACAAAATATTTTGATAAATATTCCTGTATAAATTATCTATTCATGAGTTGAAATTGTATGAATCTAAACCTGGCCAAATTCAGATCCCCCCCCCCCCCCCCCCCCCCCCCCCTCCAAAGAAAAAAAATAAAAATAAAAAAAGCAAAAAAACTAACTCATCTCTTTAAAGGGATATAATTTGTGCAAGTGACAGGCCTTCACAACCTCAGCTACTTATTATGAGTTATTAACATTTTAAAGGTAGAATAAAATTTCCTTCAAACTATAATTTGTCACATCATCTATCTAGTTATAATAACAGTCAAAATGAGATGTAACAGAAATGTGACTCTAGCACCACTGATACAATTCTCTTGATGAAAACATTTAAAATCTAACATCAGGTTAGTGGTAAATTCAAACCTTGTATGTGACTGATGTGACAATGGTTAGCAATATAAATTAATGAATGACTCGACTACATGTTTCTTGGAATGAAACCATGAGGCAAGAACAAAATACACATCTGTAGTGAAGTAGTGTTTTGGGTGTCATCACCACAATCCAGAGAAGGTAAGGAAAAAAGAAACCCCCTTGAATCAAAGACAAACAAAATACACTCACCATACATCATGCTTAATTCATATTTGTCAACAAGGATCAGCGCAATAATCCTTGTCTATGTACTTCAACATAATTACATACAAAACACTTTTTTGTACAGAAAAATCTGATAATTTCAGCTGACTGTTAAAATTTAGTCCGATAAAAATACAGGACCAACAGTTATAAATGGCAATTAAAAGCAATGGTGTATTGCAAACCTGTGAAAGCAATACCATCCACAGCCCATGCACCACCAAATAAATTTTTTAAAAAATCAATGAAAACACCCCTGAGAAAAAAATTATCTCGCATCTCTTTTTCTTCTCCATAATATATAAATATTGAATAAGCACAACTGTGGATTCCTGTGGATGTATATTCAATATTTAACTAATTAACTTTATTTCCAGGTGTTATGATGATGAGAAAACTTGTGGTACATTTCTAAAGTTCTTAACATTGTCAAAATAATGCCAGAAGTAGGTTGTAGGTTCCATAAAACCGAACATACTAATTGAAAAGAACAAAAAATGATAGAAATATTAGAATTGTGATATCCTGACTATGATTCAGGAATATACCCTATATTTCTCATTCTTATCCTGACTATGAAATTTTACCCAAGACCCAAGTAAAGTGAAAACTGATTAGATCAAAAATGGCTGAACCAAAGGAAATTTAAAAAAAAATTAAAAAATTGAAAAATGACTCCGAAATTACGTTGAGAATTTTATCTAATTTATTGTAACAAATTAAAAACTATAGATAATCAATAAAGGCAAAACTCAATTCTAAGGCAAAACCAAGAAAAAGGTGTTTCCAAAAGGTTTTTCTAATATAATCAACTTTTGTAAACAAAATGCTCTTGACATTATAGACTGAAAATTTTTACTGGTTCAGGCTCATAATTTGTAATGACACATTTCAAATGTCGAGCATGACTTCATCACTCTAATTGAGGCAACTTAAAGATAAAAGAAAACTATAGTGCTTGTACATAGGAGAAATAAGCTAGAATTACTCCTGGTACTCACTAAGGTTAACCCAAAACATGTTTACTGCAAAATTTTGGTTTAACCAGTTTCTGCTGTATTGCTATTCTGTCGTACATCGGCTAAAAGCTGTCTTACATTTTGGTCTTTAACACCATATATCAATCAATTAAAATGATATATGAATGCTGTTTTAAATGGTAAAAATTGGTTAACTATATTGTTGGACTAGCATGACATTTTCCTCTTTATAAAATATTACTGTAACAATAATGAATAGATTTCATCCATAATTGCAAAGCGCTTTTCATTTTTAAAAAAATCAAATAGCTTCCCCTGGCACATAAAGCACTTCACACCATTCTTGAAAAATGTCAAAACAGAGAGCAAAGTTGATAAAGTAAAAAAGATTGTCATTCTCTATATCACTATTAAGTCAAAATTATTCTGCTATACCCTGACAAAATACCTTTTTTCATATTTTGGCCAGAATTTTTTTTTTACTTTCAGTACCTATGACATAAAGTGACACACAACTCGTAATAAACATTTTAAACCTCAGACTTAAAAGAAGTGTCAGTTTTAAGAATAACTGATAAGTTGAGGTTGCCTTAATTCATCAATATATGAAGTAAAAAAATTCTGAGCAACATGAAAAAAAGGTATTTTTGTCAGCGTAAGGCAGATTGAGAACACATAGCACATATAGCATAGAAATTACTAAAACAACAATAACTTATCAGCTCATCATGCATACACCTATAAATAATTACATATACGTTTTATGTGCTGGTATTACACCATATCATACACTGAAACAAAAACGTCTAGCTAATATTTGTCATTTATAAAATGATACACTTCTTTCTGCCACCTTCTTTTTTCTTTTTCTGTTTGCCGTTGCTTTGTCTGCTAGCTTCCATCTTACGAGACCGGATTTCCCTCATCAAATCATAAAACACCTGAGAACAAAATAAGAATGAAGGAAAATTAATCAAAACATTACACGGTAAAACAACAACAAAATCTAATGACTGAATTCATCAGCTTTCAAAAGTAAAAGTTTAAGCAATTAGAAATAGGCTGCTGTTAATATAAAAGTAGAGCTATTCAAAGTTTGACCCGCTTAGAGATTGTTCTTTTTCAAACTTTTCAAGTCAGAGCATGCTTTCTTATCATGTGAGCTAGGCAGAGTAAATCATTTTTCTTATATATCCATCAAATACTTTCAACCAAAAAATGAGTTCTATAATAAAAAAAAACCCCAAAAGATTACTTTGACTGATTCCATGCAGCCAAGAATCAGATTCATAGCTCAAGTAAGAAGAAAAGCGAAATTAAATCACATTTTGGTTACAATTTCTAATAATGATGATCCGCTTCCTGATATTTCAAAGTGATTGTACAGGAACAAGGAAGGGATAAAACAAACCATTGATTTTAACTCAAAATAGTCCAGTAAATCTTTTCTGCTTATTTTCCAAGTTTGTACTTTAGTTGAATGTCTCTTTAAACACCTACCGGTCATGAGAGCTCTAATTTCTCACATGCAGTCATCTGTCACATAATTAGTTTCTAATCTTTTAATTTGAAGATAGCTTTTTTATTTCTTAGTCATAAATCTTTAACAATGTATATATTTGCTTTTTTTGTTGTTGATAATATATAAGTTTATTTATTTCCATTGAGCAACTAATTTGCTAATGAGAGATGTCATAGTCGAGTCTTTCAAATCTATTTACCATTTCCAGAATGGTGTTTTACATTTTTTTTTTGTGTTATTAAAAATCAGCGAGGTCCAAAAACAAGCAAGGGAACAACTTTGATTATAGTTAAACTCCATATCAGTGATGTAAGATCTCACTACAGTATAAAGGCTTGATTCTAAAATATGAATATAAAAATATGCCTAGAAATATTTTTTTAAATGACCTGCGGGCATCTGCAACAACTGTTTCTTTCTATTACATGCAATTGCAAAAAATGTTTTTCTAATGGTATCTCAGATACTATCTGTCACAATACTTCCATAGCCTTCGATTATTATTAATTAATTGTTAAACAGGTTCTGACACATGTACAAAAAGGAGTGGCTAACAAATTGTTAGACAAACTTGTAAAGTTTTTATCCTTTATTATTATTATATTTTGACTGACTGAATCTAAGTAAAAGGCACTTTTTTTTCCAGTGAGAGTGACAGCCCAACTTGTGGTTTTATTGTTATAATCAGGTTATAATAGAAGACTATTTACTGAAACACCACGATACTGATAAATAAACCCATCAACTACAGCAGATTATCAAACATAGATATAAGCAATGGAATATTGCCCTAATACCTTGATATTTGACATATCATTTGAAATCTTGAATATATTCATGTAAATTCAAAGCTAATAGTTCAACAAACCATGAAGTTACATAGGGCACAATCAGTTAGACGGGATAATTGGGATTGAATTTTATGTGCAGGACAATGTTGGGGGATGGTAGTAACCATGTGAATGATAAACTTAACTTATTTTAATATCATTTAGAAACACACATCTTTTACATATTTAATGTCACTATTGCCTTGTACCAAGGTTCATTTTGTTCCAAGGTTTGCAATGTTGTCAAATTGCAAATGGCATTTAAAATTAGGCATGGAGTCTTTTAATCTTAACACAATTTCGATTGATTTTTTTCATTACACATACTGCATAAGTCCAAACTTCATCTGTTTATAAATTTCTGTAGTCCAAAGTTTTTAAACATTGAGGAAGACTTAAGCACTGATATCATAACTGCCAGTGGGAAATTTTTAAAATGGGAGGAAATTTACACAATATTAAAAAAACGTGACGTAACTGCCTCTAAATGGAAAATATTACACAAAAAAAAAATCTTTTAGGCAACTTAATATCAGAAAACTCATTCAGCTATACCACGGAAGGGTGCACGTAGTTTTTTTTAGAGGCATTAGTTGCTTGATGCAGGAATCACCATAATATCCAAAGATGAGGAGCCAATTTATTGGATTATTGAGCGCAGATTCGCAAATTAATGGACATTTGACAGTTATGGATATGTTGAGCGTCTCATCTTACTTAATAGTCTCAAAAACTTAGAATCTGAATGATTTTGTCGTGTAACTTTGGTCTGGGGTAATCCAGAAGTCTATCAAACGGCAGCATAAAATAAAATAAATGAGAGGGGACAATGTGTATATTTTAAAAATACATATGTAATCATGGCATGGCTTTGAAGTTATGAAAATACACCAAAACTCCTTTATGCCCTCTACATTAAAAAAAAAAGTACATCTTTTAAAAAAAAACAATATAGAAATAACAGGTAAAGGAAAACTATTTGAGTTTGAATCATTTAGACTCTTGCACGAGATGGGAAATTCAGTCAGATTTTGTATGTCATACATGAGGATTGGATTAAAGATGACACTTTAGCAACACCACTATAAATCATTCTCCTTTTTAACTTAAATTAACCCAAGTTTTTGCGAACATTTCTCGTGTCACTGGTTATGTTGCTTCTTTCAGCCTTTATCTGAACATATCCAAATAGACTTTGAACTAACCCAAGGAGTTGACTTTTTAAAATTTTCTGTACTTTTGTAAGGAATTTAAAGGTATTTTTAACTGTACAACACATTGCTTTTGAAAAAAAAAAAACTCAATGCCAGTCTTGATGTGAAGATCATAACATAATATTTACAAGGCCTCAATTTAGTGTAAAAAAAAAGAGGCAGAAGACCAGTTTTGACATAGTGCAAATTTAAAATAAAAAATCAATAATGTGTATGGTTTCATAAAAATTAGTATCAATACTATTTTGAACAATTTCTGTGCGCAAATAGAATTATGAAAAAAACGCAGATACCTTTTTCTTGTCACTTCAATTTCATAACCTAAAAAAACCCCACCCTGCATAATGCATTTTCGTGTCATTATAACATTGCCTTTCTTACTCACACCATGGCCCCACTGTCCAATGATGAATTCATGCTATGTCTTACTTGTAAATATATTACTCGTCATCAATATTGAAGTTACAGAGTGTGGGTAATAAATATAAAGCTTTTAAAATACACAAGTGAATGAAGGATCATGTTATTAAAAAAAAAGGAAAGGAAAGGATTGGGGTAGGATTGGTGGTCAGGGTTAGAGAACATAATAAATTACAGGCTGGAATCACAGAATAAGACATTTGCATCCAGTAGTTTTATCCGTAGCAGATTTTCCAGGAGCTGTGGCAGCCGATTGTGGGCGTGCTCGTTGTCTTGGAGACAGTTTATATTTGCTGATCAAACGCAACAATTCATAAAACACCTGTTGTTAGATGCATTTATGAAGAAATGATTCAGTATGGCAATGTATAAAAGTAAAAGTCATTCTCACACTGAGAGTCAGGTGAATAAACAAGACACAAGGTAAAAAATATTCATGGAAACCGTTTCAGATGGGGCAGACCTGCAAATTTGTATTGCTAGAAAAACAGGACTTGATCTTTAAAACAAAAAAAAAAGAAGTGATAAATTTTAACCTCCAAACCAGGATTCCCTCTTCCTTTCAAAAGCCTGAAGCTTTGTAAAACCTACAGACAAATATGGCTAAGAAAATGTCAGCCTCACCCACAACCAATTAAATAAAATTGAACAGTTCTTAACTTTGAGACTAACGAGATGGACCACACTAAAAAGCTCACAAATATGGTCCTAAAACACAAACGTCCAGACTGTTCAGAACGGCAAGATTAAAAAAAAAAGAATAGCACGAGACACAACATACAACAAGAAAAGCGTTGACGCTGTGCAAAAATTGAATTACAATCAGAAGAATAGAGTCTCTAAAGCCAAATCCAAGAAATAAAAGAGAGAATGTTGATGTGATACAAATGAAAGCCTTACTTTGTCAACATTTGCTCTTGTTTTAGCAGATGTCTCCACATATTCTACTTTCCATTCTTGAGCTCTTTTCGTTGCTTCTTCGACACTCACTTGCCTTTGCTCAGCAAGATCTGACATGTTACCCACAAGCAAAAAAGGAATGTTTTCATCATTTTTCACTCGCAATATTTGTTCCCTGTGATGCAAGAAAAAGAAGAGAAACCATATAAAACTGTTAATGCTAATCACACAATTATTTCATTAATATCAAACTAAAGATTAGTGATGATGGAGACAAAAAATGAAAAAGGAGGAAAATTTTAAACAATTGCCTCTATGCCTCATTCTACTCCTCTTCTGACTCCAAAATTGTGGATTTCCTTAGCTCTGCAGAAAACCACCAGCATTGAAAAATAGAATGTCTTAGAATGTCTCTTACTAAAACAATGTGGAAATGAAAAAACATTGAGACGTAAATGTGAAATATAGATAAATCAGTATGATAATTGCAGAAAAGATATGAATTTTAAGGGAAAAAAACCAGTTTCAACCAAAGATTAAAGATTGAAGCTGCTGTTACAAAAGAAAGAAAAACAAAACAACCAACAAACATAAACAGGCTGTTGGATAGCGAATATCCACTTCAAGTGTTTTCCAACAGCAACCGCAACCATGACGAAAGGATCAGATATAACACCTATTCAGCACAATTATAATTTATATTTTTCAACTGAGACAATGGTTAAAAAATTTTTTTTTAATCTAAATAAAATATCCCTTTATCTAAAGGGTATATCTTCATTAAAAAAAAACAAAAAAAAAACATCAAGCATCAAAAGTGAGCAATAAGGGATAAATTTCTTGCTAAATTATAAAACAAGATGACAGCTGGACTCAAACCAGGGACCCTTTGATATAAGTGTTATTTTCTATCCAACTATCTCACAGACGTTAACCCCTCTGTTACGACTAGAAATACATTTTAAACTTGGAGTATGGCGAAAAAATATGAGTTAGAGCCTTTCCAAGGACTCAATATTCCAACAATCAACCCAATTCTGACTCAGGACCTCCGGACCACAGACCTTGTGTAACACTAGACCACAAAACCAATAAAAATCACAATTTAAAATGCCTTGGGCCAGAAATTGTACTGTTTTTGCTCAATTTAGAATCATCTGCATTGGTAACTAATCAGGGCACCAAGAATGATGCAATTTTAGTTTGTGTTATGGTCTAAGAGAGATAATTCTAATATTATATCATCCCCTAAAGTAATTTCAAGTTCCTCGACTTTTGGCCACGTGCCAAACCCACGGACCTTGGTTTGTGTGAATTTTAGTTCAGTCCCTGCTTGAGTCATGCGAGTGTGAGGTTGTGTGTGGAAATGGAGATGGTCGACTGGTTGATGTAGTTTGGAAATGTAACCATGTGTTTTTAAGTATGTTGTCTGGTAGTGTAAGTGTTTTTCGTAATAAGTGTTCAATTGTTTTAAACATTTAGTCATTCTTTTTGTTTAACTTGATATCATGTTCGTCTTATCTACTGCATATTCCTTGGATGCACTCATACGGAAGTTGTACCATCAAGCCGATTCACCTTCTGTCTATCTTTATTACTCTTCTTCTCTCTATCTTGGTTCATATTTGTGAACTCATATTTGTGAGTTGTGAGCCTTGAGCCTTTTGTTTGTGGGTTCTTCTATTATGTTAAGGGCTGCATTTGTCTGCTGTCTTATGACAAAGCAGTAATCTTGAACCCCAATATAAATAACCTACCCCCAATAGCCCCAAAGAGGAATCATAGTACATAAAAAGCGGAATTTGAGACCAAAAAGCGGAATAAACTTACTAATATTAACTACGACATGATTTGCTGCAGATAATGTAATAGACAATCCAAAGTCCTCAAATGATATACTATAAAATGTCTACAAAACTGCAAATTGTTTAAAGACTAAAAAGGGGGTCAAATAATAAGAGGACACAGGCCCTGGCAGTCTCAGAGCAAATCATTAAATGGTTGGATTTAACCTTGTCAGGACCTTCCCCACCCCCTCCCAACACACACCTAATCAAATAAATGCGCATGCACACACACACACACACACACACACACACACACACACACACACACACACACATACATACATACGCACAAATACACAGCGCTAAAATTAAATAGGGAAAGAAGCCTACTCAATAATACCACTGATTGGAGCCAACATATAATATTACTAGGTCATTTACCTCACATTGTGGAGCCAACAATAATAATAATACTTCAGTCATTGACTCCTCCCACCCCCTCCCTAAAATATAATATTATCTGACATCAACTGCACAGACTATGAAGGAAATACTCAGACACACAAAATGTGAGTTGATTGACCATAGAGGATGATGACGAAATAAACCATAGCTAACATTTTAAAATTATTTTTCTTGATTGAAAAACGGAATTTTTGCCTTGAAAGCGGAATCGCGGAATGTAGACCAATTAAGAGGAATGATTCCGCGAAAAGCGGAAGGGTAGGAGCCTCTGGTAACAGCTTGATGCATTTGATTTCAAGAGATGAGTAACAACAAAGTGACAAAAGCTGGAGTCTTATTGCAGTACAATTGGTGAAAAGAATAAGATATGATGTAAGGTAAATGAAATTGACAACAACTTTAATCAATTTTTTCCCCCATCAAATAAGTTTCCTACATCTTGAAAAAGAAAAAAACAGAAACTTAAAAAAATATTACTTATACCTGAAGTCTTGAGTAGCCTGAAAAGATTCTTGCTCTTTTATTGAAAACACACAAAGAAATCCTTCTCCACTACGGAAATAATTATCTCTTATCGCTGCATAGTCTTCTTGCCCTGCTGTGTCTAGGATATCAATTTGAACCTCCTCCCCATCCAGCACAACTTTTTTCCGATAGGAATCTGCTTTGGTAGGCTCGTAGTCCTCAACAAACTGAAAGAGATTATATTAGCCTTTCAAAATCACAGTCACACATCATAATGCATCGGTATTGGATATAGTGTAACTGGCAAAACATTGCCTTCTATATTTATTTTAAAATGAAATTTAAAGACCCTTTATCTTATTTAATGATCTCAGAAGTGTTAAGTCAAGATTCTTTTCCTAATAAATTGGCCAATATACAAATAAAAAAATATGTATAAAGATCAGGATATTAAGGGAAAAAAGGGAGTATGCAGGCATTATAAAACATGTTCACTAGAATAATAAATATTGTGTCAGATTGTATCATTCACTTGCAAACTCTTGTTACGGAAGAGAGGGATTGAAGCTGTGACATAAGGCTGTTTTGAAATGATCAACAATTTTTTTTTACCCTGATAAGCCGTTTCTGACCATCTTTAGGTACCAGTCTCTCAGTTTTTAAAATATTTATCACTATTCAAGTAGAGAAATGCTTGAAAACCAGATTATCTCCATAATACATTGAAAATGAAGAACTTGATATTGGCATTTTGCGTTGAATGTTACAAAAATGACCTATGTCATTCAATTGTCCAAAATGAGACAAGGCCCCTGTGAAGACAAACAGGGCAGTTCATCTTCCATAGTTGAAAGAGGTAGATGTCCTCGTCATATTCAGGTCTCGGCTTAGCTCCTCACATGTGACCTGGTAAGAACTAGCACAGTAAGACCAAAACCAGACAGTGCAATAATTCTGCTTTGTTGAGTATAGAAAATCAGGAAAAATGTTTCTCATAGGATCTGTTTTGGAACCATGGCATCAACATTTGTGTGATTCACCAGACACCGACTCCCTGAGATTAAATATGCTAAAATTCTGTTCTGACCTAAAAGAATGCCACCATTTCAGTATAGTATCATGTTGTAATAGTAATATGAATATTAAAGTTGAAAAGCCAGTACCTCCCAGCAGACCTGAATTAGCTATGGGCATTGCTTGATCACAACCTAACCCAGTGATGATAATGGCAATTTGTCAAAAAGGAGGAAAATGTATTGGTCCATCGATCAAACTCAAAACAAAATCACAACATAAAATATCACTGTTTCAAATATTATATTACTACATCTATATATATTCTAAATAGTAGAGATATAACTTACTTTATGTAATTTTTAAAAGAATTGTCCTTTGCTTAAAATGATTTTTTTTAAAATTCCTTCTATTCACAAGATTTTAAATTAATTTTTGGTCAAAAGGCTTGACAGTATTTGTTTTTACTTGTTTTATATTTGTTACTGTAGCCCGGTGGTTACGGATCTTACGAATAAAACTTGAGTATCTTTAATAAATTAATATTGTTAAACATTGTAAAAACAAAGGTAAAAAGACTAAACTAAGTTGAGCACATCTTATCATTGTAACAGATTAATATCATCTCTCTATAACCAGATAAAGTTTATAAAGTTAACATGAAGATTGATAGAGGAATGGCTGAGAGAGATATATGGATAAGGTAAAGATAGAAAGAGAAAGAAGGAGAGAGAGAGAGAGAGAGAGAGAGAGAGAGAGAGAGAGAGAGAGAGAGAGAGAGAGAGAGAGAGAGAGAGAGAGAGAGAAGAGAAGAAGAGTGAGAGAGAGAAAAAGAAAGAGAGAAAGAGGAGAGAGAGAGAGAGAGAGAGAGAGAGAGAGAGAGAGAGAAGAGAGAGAGAGAGAGAGAGAAGAGAGAGAAAGAGAGAAAGAGAGAGAGAAAGAGAGAGAGACAGAGAGAGAAAGTTTAATTGATGGAGCTTTTTTTCTAATTAGGGGGAAGGTATTAAAATTATCTTTTTAAATGGAATATAATTGTACCACCACTCTTGACCTACTTACATATGAAATCTAGACTCATTCACCCCTCTCCCCTTTCTCTTTGACATCCAATTTGTCTAGACTGATGCCATAAGAATGGGAGTGTACAAAAATTCATGCAACTGAGCACAGGTGTCAAAATATGACACAAGACATGATGTTTATATTTTCACGGATCCACCACTGACCTGAACTTTTATCAGAGGAAAATGTTTGACACTGCAAAATCTCTGAGAAAATCCCAAAAACCCAGAATTCCGTGGATCCACGGAAGATTATAATCACTGCTGACCCTAAGATGATACAGATCTGCCTTTTACTGGCCTCCCTAAACTGAAAAATCTTATTTCCTGTAGCCTATACTCAATGAATAGTTGCAGTCTTATTAAAGTGACACATCAGAAAGTTTTAAAATGTAATCATGTATACCTCATCATACATAAACTGTAAAGTTAGAGCAGATTTCCCGACACCACCACTGCCAACCATGATAACTTTATGGATGACAGTAGGCTGTGCAGCTTTTGCCTTGGACATATTGCCTTGAGCTCTTAACTGTCAACCTGTAATAATACAAATGATTAATGATTAAAATTTAAAAATAAATAAAAAGTTTATGTAATTCTTGGCAAGTAGCATATATGATCATATGATTACATTTGTCTCTGGCCATTCTACCAACATCTTAATGAGAACGACTGGACAGACATATTAGACAAAGGATCATCAATCGATGCAATCTGCCCAGACTTTGCTAAGGCATTATCATTTGCTAAGACTCTATCCCACATTTAAAGAAGCTGGAAACATATGGCATTCATGGGAATACTCTAAGCTGAGTTTGAAATTTTCTTTTAGACAGAAAACAGAGCGTTAGTGTACAAAGCACAGTATCTGATAGGGCAGAAGTGGTCAGTGGGTTACCACAAGGTAGCGTCCTTGGACCAGTCATTAATGATTTACCCAGTGTCCTATCTAGCTCATCCAGGTGTTTAATGTACGCTGAAGACTAGTGCGGGGCGGTCCTTGGCAAGCTTAAGGACCACGGTCCTACGGTCCTTGGGAAATGAAGACCGCAAGGACCGGTCCTTTTCGACATTGAACATTCCTGAGAGACTGTTGGAAATTCGAACCGGTTTGACCTTTGAGAGCGTGGGATCGTTCATTCTTGAACCGTTAAAGACCGCTACACGATGAAAACCGTGGCCTACAGGAGTAAAACACACGGAGTAGTCACACTCATTTCAAATTGTAACCTAATTAGAGAAGAGGGGTGATGCCTTCTTTATTTGCTCACCGTACTTCATTGTTACTTCGATAATTTAATAAAATTTGAAATTTATCCCCATTAACGGAGATAATGGCATCGCCCAAGGCGTTGATCGAGTTGTTCGTGGCGTTGATACACACACGCAACTCCTACCCCCCCCCCCCCCCACACACACACACATTAGAGGGCAGCGAGCATTGAAGAGTAAGAGAGAGAAGTGAAGTTATAATAAGAGGGGGTGGATGAGGTGATAAGAGGGGTCGATGGTGACTTTTCACCAGATCTAACAAACTCAGCTACCCATTCATTGCTGAGTAGACAGGGATTCAGAAAAAAATCGACTGCACCCGGGATCGATCTCTGGCCCTTTGCGTATAAAGAGAGTGCTCTATCAACTGAGCTATCGGGGTCCCCAAATATTCTATTGGACTTTTTTAAAAATTCAGACGTTATAACTGGGTTTTTTGGAAGGAAGAAACTAATGAAACTCATATTATTTGATTAGTAAAAACACCAAACGAAATTTTAATATTATTGTATTATTTTAAATGACAACACTGCGATAGAAAGGAGTGGTGACAAGAGATGGACAAAAGAAAACAAAAAATCGGATTTGCTACTTGCTAGGTTCGACACACACACACACACACACAAACACACACATCTTTTGTAGTCACATACATTTCAAACAATAACCCATTAGAGAAGAGGGGTCATGCCTTCACCATAGATCATTGTCATTGCGATCATTATGGTGTAGTAAATTTTGAAATTTACCCCGTATAATGGAATCGTCCAAGGCGTGCGCCTCCTGTTCCCCCCATCTCACACACGAAAGGGCGGTTTGCGGAGTGGAGGTTGGTGGTCGTCTGCCTGTATGGTCGTCTGTGTCGTTTAGTGTATGGCAAAGGGGGGTGGGTGCGATTAATTAAGTGGGATGGGTGGTGATTGGTGGAAGATAGGCAACCGAAGCAACGAATCGCTGGGGAAGTAGTAGGCTATGGCGCGAGACCGTAGGACCGTGGTCCTTGCAAGGACCGCCCCGCACTAGTTGAAAGGTGATAAGAAGTGAGGACCGGCGCCGGTCTTCCCCTCTGGGACCGGTCTTTGGTTCACAGCTAAAAGACCGTCGGACCGCGGTCCAGACCGGTCTTCAGCGCGGCACTACTGAAGACACCAAGGTACGGTATACAGTAAAGTGAACAAATTAAGCGATAAGGACAGTCTGCAGAAAGATAATTCACAAGTTGCTTGGGCAGATCAATGCAACTAAGGTTTAATGCTGGGAAAGGCATCGTACTACACCTAGGAAAGAAAAACTGTCAGCTTAATTATGAAATGAGAAATCACCACTGTAACAACACGACAGCTCTCGGTGAATCTAAATTTGAAAAAGACCTAGGGGTTAATGTTGACACTGAACTTCATTTTTCAAAGCACATTGAGATCCAAGTAACTAAGGCCAATAGAATCTTTAGACTCATTAGAAAGTCCTTTACATTTCTCAATTTGGAGTCCATGAGAATACTTTTTAATGCCCTAGATCGGCCTCACCTGGAATTTAGCAACTCAGTATGGTCACCCAAATATGAAAAGGACAAGAAGTTGTTAGAAGGTGTGCTCCGCAGAGCAACAAAGATAATACCGGGTGTAAAAGATAAAGGCTATGAAGAACGACTGAAAATGATTGGAATTCACAGTATGGCTTATATAGATGTATCAGAGGTGACATGATAGAAAGAGTATGCTAAGCTCAGAAACCAAGTGAAATGGGAAGTAAGAAAAGCTAAAAGAGCCTTTGAAAAACAATTAGCCTTTAAATCAAAGCATAACCCAAAGCCATTTTACAAATATGCAAACTCTAAACTAAAATCTAAGAGTGGTATAGTAGACCTTGAAAGGAACGATGGTTCCACAACTAGCAGTGACTTTTTTGTTAAAGTATTCACTAGAGAAGAGCTCTCAAACTTTCCTGACTTTGAACGGAGTGGCATGATGAGTTTCTTGAAGACACCATTATCACTGAAAAGCAGGTCCTAGAAAAGCTAAAAAAGATAAACCCCTCTAAAGCAATGGGGCCAGACAAGATCCACTCTAAATTACTGAGAGAGGCATGTAATGAACTTTCCAAGCCCTTGACATTACTCTTTAATAAGTCACTTGTTGAACAGACACTCCCAATCGAATGGAAAAATGCTCAAGTATGTCCTATTTACAAGAAAGGTAAAAAATCGGACCCATCAAATTACAGACCAGTAAGCTTGACCTCAGTAATCTGCAAGCAAATGGAATCTTGTCTTAGAGAAGCCATAATGAACTTTATGAACCCCTTTTTGTCACATAACCAGCATCAGTTTCTTAGTGGACGCTCTTGCACTACACAACTCCTTGATTGTATTGGAGAATGGACTCAAATGCTTGACAATGGTATGCCGGTTGATGCCATCTACCTAGGTTTTGCAAAATGTTATGATTCTGTCCCTCACCAACACCTACTTTATAAGCTTGATCAATATGGAATTAGTGGCAGTGTGTTGGGATGGTTGCAAGATTTTCTGCTAAACCGCAAACAGCAAGTAGTGATCAATGGCGAAGCATCTGGGATCTGATTCTTGGACCGAGACTATGGTAGTCTCAGACTATAGCAAAGTCTGAGACTTTGTAGTCCAAGATTTTGGGCAGTCCGAGACTACGGAAAGTAACCTATTCATGGAGTCAGACTTCATCCCTGACTATCAAGTCTCTGACTACGCTAGCGAAGTCTCAGACTACAGAGGTCAATCTATTTTTAACTGAGGATTCCTCGGAAACGTATCGCAAAACGTCATAGAAATGTGTTACTTTTCCAGCTGCGCATGCGTCATACGAAGTAACACAGAAATCATATCTATTTCTTCTTCGTGTTTGTTTTGATCGTTTTATTTTATTTTTATTTTGGCCCCACAAATAAAAATAGTGTGAGACAAGTTCAGGAGTGTAAAAATTGTTTGAGAATGTGTGTGTGTGTGTAATGTTTTTAGTAAATATAAGTAACGATGGCACTTATCCACTGTGTAGCGTTGTTCTAAATAGAGAGCGGTGGCGCTGCCTGAAGCATGGGGTCCCTAAAATACTAACGAATGAATAATGGAGAGGAATCGGTGGGAACAATACGGACAATGGGCGTTTCGGGTACAAACCCTTCGTCGGCAAAACAAAAAACAAAAATGAAATGCAGTATAAATAGGATCGTCTGTACTCAACGATGGTTGGAGTGTGAACGAATCGTTAGCGTGGGGTGATAGAAATGATAAGGCCAGTGAGAGACTGAAATTTCTAGAAATAATGGACGATAAAAGACATAATAGAAATGTAATAGTAGTCGCAGTAGTAGTAGTAGTAGTAGTAGTAGTTAGTAGTAGTAGTAGTAGTAGTAGTAGTAGTAGTACCTAGTAGTAGTAGTAATAGTAGTAGTAGTAATAGCAGTAGTAGTAGTAGTAGTTGTAGTAGTAGTAGTAGAAGTAGTAGTAGTAGTTGTAATAGTATTAGGAGTAATGATAATAGTGAAAGTAGCAGCAGCAGCAGCAGTAGTAGTAGTAGTAGTAGTAGTAGTAGTAGTAGTAGTAGTAGTAGTAGTAGTAGTAGTAGTAGTAGAAGAAATAAAAATAAATAAATAAATAAATAAATAAAAATAAATATAAAATCAAAAACTGTCGGGTATCCTTGTTCTAATCGCTGTACAATTACTTCCCCCAGCCTAGAGCACATATGATTTTGAAATTTAATCCCAGACTACGATATTTACGCCTGCTAAATCGCGGGTGTAAATTTCACCCGTTTAGTCTAAGTCCGGCTTCATGAATAGCTTATAACGCCTTTTAGTCTGAGACTACGGATTTAGTCTAGGACTATCGTCGTAGTCCCGCTCCATGAAATAGAGCCCAGGATGGAAACCAGTTCTATCTGGGATCCCCCAGGGTAGTGTCCTGGGCCCAGTTTTATTTATATGCTATGTAAACGACATGCCCGAAGCAGTAAACTCCTTCATAAAAATGTTTGCAACGATGCCAAAGCTTTTTCATCTGTAAATAATGTCAAAGAAGCTGGCCGACTGCAAGATGACCTAGACACACTTCAGTTGTGGTCTAAAAAATGGCAACTCCGTTTCAATGCAAATAAATGCAAGGTTATGCACCTAGGAAACAACAACAGCCAATATCTCTACAGGATGAAGGATAGTAAGGGAGTTGAAATCAATTTGGAAAGTACTTTATGTGAAAAAGACCCCAAATTGAATTTTAGCTAGCACTGTGAAAAGACTTAACAAAGCAAATAGAATCCTGGGACTTGTCAGAAGATCTTTCGACTATATATAGACAAACCCATATTAACCACTCTTTTAAAAAATCTAATACGATCACACTTGGAATATGGAAACTGTGTATGGTCCCCCATCAATAAATCAGATGCTTTACTTATTGAAAATGTCCAACGCTGAGCCACCAAACTTGTTCCCGAAATTTCAAACCTCAGCTACGATGATAGACTCAGAGCATTAGACCTCCCTGAAAGGAGATCTAATCGAAACTTATAAATTGACCAACAGTCTCTATAAAGTAAACGTAGAAGATTACCTCACATTTAACAAGGACAAAAGAACAAGAGGCCACTGTTATAAACTTGCCAAACAAAATTGCCGTTTAAACATCCGAAAAAATTTCTTTAGTCAGCGAATTGTTGAGACATGGAATAGCCTGCCTGAAAAAATAGTTACAGCACCAAGCATAAACAGCTTTAAAAGCCAAATTGACAGTTTCCTGCAGGATCTAAAATACAGCACCGATTTCCCATTGAAGCCAGCCTTTCGACCTCCACAAGTTGGTGGAGACCGATTCAAAGACCATCAACGGGCCACTGGCCCTCTACGATGAACTCATACACATACTCATACTCATATAAATTT
Organism: Berghia stephanieae; assembly: GCF_034508935.2. Taxonomy (NCBI): domain Eukaryota; kingdom Metazoa; phylum Mollusca; class Gastropoda; order Nudibranchia; family Aeolidiidae; genus Berghia; species Berghia stephanieae. The sequence goes on from NC_088361.1 coordinate 32,674,567, forward strand.
CCACATGACCCGGACTATGTCCAGATTGGATTATTTGTGTTTGCTGACAGTAACACCAGAGGCCACAAATATAAATTGAACAAAGCCAGATGCAACACATCACTCAGGCAGCATTTATTTAGACAGCAGGTAATTGATCAATGGAACAACCTTTCAATTTCAATCTCAGTCATGGAAGCTCCAGGCCCCAATCTCAGTCATAGATGCTCCAAATCTCAACGCCTTCAAGAGACAATTTGACAGCCTCTGTTTCAACTATAGATTCAGTTTAGTTGAACCCCCCCATCAAACTGAGATGACTACAAAGAATTATCCATACCTTAGATCAGCAAAGGCACTGAAAGCCTAATTCGCTGGACATCCTATACTATAACTATAATGAATTAAATGGCAATTTTGTTTTAAACTAAATCCTCCCCCCCCCCCCCCCACCCCAACTCACTAAAAAATCTATAAATGAATATTTTTCATTCATGATTCAGTCTTGACCACGCCACTTGAACTTGAAGTTGGGTATCACTAGCCTATAAGAGTCTTGGCCTGGGCCTATATAAAATCTAAACTATCACCTCCCAAAAAAAAATCCCTCAAGACAAGACTGTAGCTACTGTTGTTTTTGTTTTTAAGGGTTTTACGGCGCTTGCAACACATTTAGGTTATATCAGCGCCAGTAAAAAGGAAGAAAATGGGTTAGTAAAAAGTTATAGAATTACAATTAAAGCACCCAAGAAAAAGTAAGACAAAGTGGAACTGAGAATAAATAGGGATCAGATGCTTATTCCAAGAGCATACCACCAAAGTACTTAGTTTGAAATAACCTACAAGTCTCATCCAGACACAAGCACAAATCCCAACAAAGAGGAACACACTCAAATGCCTACAATATACATTCAAAATAAAAATAATAATACATAACAGAGAGATGATTTACAAGGAAAAAAAATATCATCTCCCAAAACAATAACTATGCATTTGACTGTTTCCCTCCCAGCTAGGACTCCGGCCAGTGCCAGGACAAAACCAAGTAATCTCAATCCGAGACAAAGACAGAAAGCATGTTGGAAAACAGATATAAGGGGATAGAAGACACAGTGTGTACCTCTCTGCCCACTATCTGTAGCTACTGTAGACTGTAGGATAACTTTCATCTAGACGTCTAGTTTAGCCTTAGGCCTTAGCTGGACGATTAGATAAGATCTACTAACGAATACAAACCCGACTTATGTTTCTCCCTAAAACTTATGAAAAGCATGCCCTTGAGTAAAATTATGAACTATTATTTGAATCCAAGATGACGGACGTGTTTACATTTCTCTCCTGATTCAATCTTCTTGATCTAAATTCTAGAAATATTTGGCAGTGACAATAGTACTCAATATTATTATTCAATATTGATATTGAATCTTCTCGCTCCCCTCACCAGAAACACAAAACTTGAATGAAATATCGGACATCAAAACTTGTTCATTTTCGAATTGGATTTATGTAATTTCTGCCTTCGAGAGGATTCCGGCTTGTGTGTGTACTTGAGATATCTAGTTGAGATTAGTTAGATACTTATCAGATTGGAGTGAACAACAAGATACAGTGATACAGTACAGCTAAGACTTAGATAGATCTATTCATTTAACAAGTAAGAAGATGAGCTTAAACAGCAGTAGTAGGAAAGGTAGATCTGGCAGTGCCAGTACTAGTAGTGGCAGTAGTAGGAAAGAAAGCCCTGCACCGATGAGTACAAATAAGGCAAAAGCAAAAGCTGGGACTGAGACTTGCGGAAAATGTGAATATGTATGCAAAGAGATTGAGAAATGCTTACAGTGCGAGCTCTGTGACCAGTGGTTTCATACTTTGTGTGAAAAGATAGATGATGACACCTATCAACTGTTGAAGAAAGACTCAGAAAAAGAATGTCCGCTGCTGCATTACTACTGCTCTAAGTCCTGCAACAAAGTGGCCTCAAAGTTCTTGGGCAATTTCATGCAGCTTGAAAAGGAAGTAGATAAACTCAGGAAAAAAGTAGAAGACGTAGATAAAAGTGTGAATATCATTCCAAAAGGTGAATTCACAGAGGAGATGATAGAAATAGTGAAATCAACAGCAAAGGATGAGATAGAGGCCTACCCTATGTCTGAGGCGAGTGAGATTAAGGAGAGACTCAAGAGAAGTACAGAAGAAAAGTCAGATAGAGTAAGACAAGATATAAATGAAATGAGGAAAATCAATGAAACTGAGGAGAAGAAGCAGGCAATGGTGAAAAAGAACCTGGAACTAGAAGAGGAGAGAAATGAAAGGGCTAAGAGAGTGAAGAATGTAATTATGTATGGCATACCAGAAGCTAAAGATGGCGACAACAAGGAAGATATAAGAAAAGCCCAAATGGTACTCAAAGAGTTGCAGGTTCATGGAAACAAAGACAGCCTCAACCCTATAGAGCAAGTGATCAGATTGGGCAGAAGAGAAGATAGACCAAGACCCATGAAAATAAGTCTGATGTCAACGGATCAGCGTAACACTGCTCTTAGGAACAGCAAACAGTTGAAAGACCATAAACGGGAATGCTTACAAAAGGTGTATATTGGAGCTGACCAAACAATTATGCAAAGAGAGCAGGCCAAGGAGTTAAGAGAAGAGCTGAAGAGAAGACGAGAAGCAGGGGAAGATGTAGTCATATATAAGAAAAGGGTCATTTTCAGGGAAAAGTTTAGTGAACAAATAAGAAAGAGAGACAGCGATGTTGGAGGAAATGACTGGGACTGGGATGAGGAATGACTATATTGGAAACGTGTCAGTCCAATTGCCCAAAATGTTTCTGAGCAAGGACTCGAAGACAACAAGAAAATTCAAAAAAGAGAAGTACCAGTAAATGATAAGGAGGGGCAGCACGTGAATATGAAAAATACCCTGAAGTTCATGTACACGAACGCAGACAGTGTGATGAATAAGAGAGAGGAGCTAAAGGCTATGGCAGAAGAAGAAGATCCAGATGTAATAGCAATAACAGAAGCTAAGCCAAAGAATGCAACAACACACCCAACCATAGCAGAGTTAGGTATTGAGGGATACACTATAATAGCTAGCAGAGATTTTGAAACTTCCGGCAGAGGAGTATACTTATTGGTGAGAGAGAACCTCAAGGTTAACCCCATAGAGGAACTCACAGATCACGACTTTAGGGAGAGCGCTTGGTGCTCGATTGGAGTAACTGGACAAAGTCAGATACTAGTAGGAGTGATTTATCGGAGCCCAAATAGCACAGGAGAAAATAATGAGAGAATGTTGGAGATGATAAGGAGAGCATCACAAAAAAAAACATTCAGAGATGATTATTATGGGAGACTTCAACATGCCGGAACTGGAGTGGAAAGGGATGGACGAACCAAAAGAGGGAAGCCTGGAGGAAAGTTTCATAGAAACCATTGAAGATTGCTACCTACAACAGATAATAAAAGAACCCACGAGACAGAGAAAAAACCAAAAGCCCAACGTATTGGACTTGATATTGATGGAGGAAGAAAATGACATAATCGACCTAAGACTGAGCCCCCACTGGGAAAAAGCGACCATGCGACCATATTCCTACAACTGAGGGCGACATCAGAGACTGTAGATGAAAAACTGACACTCAGATATAGGAAGGCTGATCTAGAGAGTATGAAAGAGGAACTGGGGCATATCAAATGGGAGGAAATACTAATCGAGGACACCGTAGGAAACAACTGGAGTAGATTTACCAGAGTACTTAACCAATGCTTCGAGAAAAACATCCCGAAAAGCAGAGGGAACCGGGTTGGGAGAAGAAATCAACCTTGGATGACGCAGGAAGTGAGAGAGGCATTACGGAAGAAGAAGGCAGTAAATAGAAGATACTCTAGAAGCAAAAAGGAAGAGGATTGGGACAAATACAAAAGAGTGAGAAAAGCAACTACTAAAATAGTCCGACAAGCGCATCAAAAGTATGAGAACAAGATAGCAGAGGAAACCAAAGAAAATCCTAAAGTATTTTGGAGTTATGTAAACAGTAAAATGAAGACAAGACAGGGAACCTGTGACATAAAAAAAGAAGATGGCACTTGGGCATCTGAAGATGAAGACAAGGCAGAGGTGCTAAATCTCTTCTTTGCAAGTGTCTTTACAGTGGAGAACCAGAAAAACTTGCCAGATATTGCTAAAAGAAGTAATATAGATACTACACAATGGCCGATTACTGAAGAGAGAGTAATGAAGAGACTACAAAACCTAAAGGAGAGTAAATCACCTGGACCTGACAAACTTCATCCTTACATCCTAAAAAACTTAGCAGAGCAGCTAGTAGAACCCCTAACCAAGATATTTAACCAGTCGATGAAAGAAGGAAGACTACCAAGGGAATGGAAAGAAGCTAACGTCACAGCCATATTCAAGAAGGGAGACAGAAAAAATCCAGAAAACTACAGACCAGTGAGCCTGACATCTGTCGTCTGCAAGCTCATGGAACAGCTGATTAGAGAAGAAATGGTTGATCATATGACCAAGAACAAACTATTCAGCAAAGATCAACATGGTTTCATGGCGGGAAGGTCTACAGTAACAAACCTACTTGAAACAATGGATGACTGGACGAGAGACCTGGAATTAGGCAACAATTTAGATGTCATATACCTCGACTTCAGAAAGGCATTTGACAAAGTTCCACACTGGCGCCTAATCAGGAAATTGGAACAGTATCAAATTAATGATCAGACAGTCAAATGGGTCCGAGATTTCCTCAAAGATAGAAGACAAAAAGTGATAGTGAATGGAACAGCATCAACAGAGAGACTGGTAACAAGTGGAGTTCCACAAGGAAGTGTACTGGGACCAGTTCTCTTCCTGATTTATATCAATGACTTGCCAGACAATCTATCATCTAAATGTAAAATCTTTGCCGATGATACTAAGCTCTATGGAGTAGCTAATACAGAAGAAGAAAGAAACACCTTACAACAAGATTTGAAAAAGCTTGAAGAATGGTCCGAAATATGGCAGATGGAGTTCAATGTAGATAAATGTGCAGTTCTTCACTAGGAAAAAACAACAGAGAAGCAAACTATATAATGAAAGAAAAACCCCTGCAGAAATCCAATGGGGAAAAAGACCTAGGAGTATTTATTGATAGGAAGCTAAACTTCAAGAAGCAAATTAAAGATGTTCAATCTAAGGCTAGTAAAACACTCGGAATAGTGAAAAGAAATTTCAAGAATCTGAAAACAAAACACATGACTACCATCTACAAGACTATGGTTAGATCAAAGCTGGAATATGCTAACTGCATATGGTATCCGAAGTTTGAGGGAGACAAAGACTGTTTGGAAAGAGTGCAAAGGAGAGCAACAAAACTTATCACACACCTGAAAGACAAAACATACTGTGAGAGATTGAAAGAATTAAATCTCCCGACCTTAGATTACAGGAGAAGAAGGGGAGATATGATCCAAACATATAAAATAGTAAAGGGAATAGACAGGGTAGAGGCAGGATTCCTTAAACCAAACAAGAACATTCAGACACGAGGAAACAGCAAGAAACTGAAAAAAGAACGTTTTAAAACAAATGAAAGAAGGAACTTTTTTTCATCTAGAATTGTAAATAACTGGAATAAACTACAAGAAACCACAGTATCAGCAAAAAATTTGAATAAATTCAAAGCAGAGTTGGAGATAAGCAACACCCTAGGAAACAAGTTCAATTATAAAAATTGGTCCAATCATTAATAGATGAGGAGGAGCGAAGGAGACTACACCAAGTCTAAAAGCTCTATACAGAGGTATCCAGGTAGGTATCCAGGTATGAATGCAGAGCATCTTTGCTGTCATCTATTTAGCAACTCTCGATTTTATTTTATTATTTCCGCCTTCACAGCGTCAGTCAGTCAGTGCCAGAATCATATTAATATTTTTGGAAGTCTCATTATTATCATTCGACACCGGGTCTCGGTACACATCGTTTAATTCTTGATAAAGGACGCCAGAAAACTTAGCCAGGAGCATAAGAACTGAATGGTATATTTTTCAGTGTGTCGTGATTTTTCCCCATCATCACATAAGAGCCTTACCAAAGAAAACAAAATGAAGAGAATGTAAACAGTTAGAGATGAACTTTTATTTCCCCAACTGGAAATGGCGATAAAAGTTACAAAGGTGTGATGGGATCGCTGACGTCACGGTGACCCTGCGTAGTGACCCCGGCTGGGGAAGTTCGTTTACGAGTGCCTGAGATGCAAATTTACGCATATCTTTGATGTTTTCTGGAAAAAAATGATAATAACATGGACATCGATTCTTTTTTGAATTGACTTAAATGAAATGTTATGTTATTCACAATGGATTTATTGCTGGACTTCCATGCATCCCATCACCATACGCCGAAGCAAGCTGCTACTTATAGGTAGAGGCCATTGAAAATTGTTGAGTGCACAATCAAAGATGGCAGATGAAGCTGGGTTACCCACTGTTTATCTGGAGCACCAATTATCGCACGGTAATTATCAACAGAGTATGATCCAATTCAAACGTTTCGACCCCCTCAAGACTTTGATTTCTGCTTACGTATATCTTCACGTTGAATTGAATAATAACATTTTTGGAAGCAGACTTATCTCTTCCTCTAAATTTCTTATAATTTCTCATATTTGAAAAAAAAAAAAAAAAAAACCTGACCAGTGACAAGTGTATTTTGTTGTGGACAGATGATTTTGATTTAGATGTCGGATGTTGGGTTCCAAAAGAAATTATCGAAGCAGTGCAGAGCAACTATGAAATCGATTGTTGAAATTTCATCAGCAGTCATTTTACTTTTACAAATTATGATGGTTTTGCTGGCGTCTTCTTACTTTCTCTTCTTTCATTCTTACTTAACTTATCTAAATTAGATTATTCTAATAAAACTAAACGAGGGAAGAAAAGCAAACCAAACTATCTGCTGAAGAAATGTCATTGGTAATTTGTGTATCACATCAGTTAAAAATCATGGAATGTGATGATGAAGCAACAGCCCCAATTTTCTCTCACATTTGTTGAAAATATTTCTTTTTTAAAATTCTAAATTAAGATTAAGATTGTTTTATTTATGTGTGTGTGTTTATTAATAAGCTTCAAATTTCAAAAGGTAAATCCATTACTTCATCATCAAGGGAATTTTTTGGGAGGACTTCTGTACTTTCACAGCATTTTTATTATTACTAAGGTAATCTTTTAGCCATTATGGACTTTCAATTAGTATTTTAGTATTACTATTTAAGATAGTGATAGGTTTTATCAAGCAAATGGTGTGATTTTTCTAATTTCAAAAACAATTTGTTGTGTCAGCTTTCGTTTACAATTCCGTCTGATGCCATTACTTACTGTGTTTCCCATCAGTTTCGATTTTGCAAATGATGACAAACATGTTTCATCAGGTTATATAGACCTGTAAATTCTCAGTCAATTAACTGAAATCAGTCAATTTGTCAAATTCAAATATTTAAAAAAGGAAAGAAATAAAAAAAGAAAGATTTCACAAATCGTAGTCGAATGTCCGTAAAATAATTAGGAGTGTTCCACAGCGCTACGCATAGCTCATGGGGACCGTTTATATTAACGATGTATATATTGCCAAGACAAAGCGACGCTTTTTATAAAAGGCGTGTCTGAACACTTCCCTGGGTATTTTCACACATCCTTCGTTAAATTATTTTTTCACTTTCCAATCCGTCGTGATTCCAACTGTAGCCAATTTTAACTGAGCCACCGAGCGATAAATTTCACTGTTTCATCTAAGCCAAAATTGACCACATTTACCCTTCGAGTCTCAAAACTATGATAAAGTAAATTGCGAAATGCCGCAAGTCCGTTATGTAGACATCTTCAAATCAAAAGGTAGAATAGATTGCTACAAGCACATTTCGATTGCCTCACGTTGTAAACAAACTGGTTGACCGTTTCTTCACTGATTGAGTACCTGATCATAAGGAACAATGGTAAGTAGCCTAATTAATTCCCGTGCAAATCAGGACGTTTTCTGGCATTGTTTTGCTCAAGCCCAAGCGAACTTGCTGTTTTGTGGCGATTTACCTTCATTTCGATTCTTTGAATTTTTCCGCTACGCCTGCCGAAGTTTCTTCTTGATAATTCACTTCTACTTAATAATTCAGTGTATTGGCCTGAAGTCATATTTAAGCTTTTTTTTCTCTGTCATTTACTGATTGAAAATCAAGTTTGCTCATTGCTACATTATTCTAATGTTCTCACAATGGCTGAGCTGTCTGTTCGTGGATCGCAATTCAGACTTGTCGAGCATCGATAAAGATGTGAGTCCCGTGAGGAATAAATTCAATTGGTCATGGCTAGAAAAGATGATAATGGTGATTATTTTTCTATGTCAAAAAAATTCCAGAGGCAGGAATATGACTTTGATGAAGTCATCTTTACCTATATGAATGACATGCTTATTAGCATTCCTTCTACATCAAATTATGGCAGTCATACTTCCAGTAAGAAATAACACCCACTATTTTGATATATTGTATTTATCACTCTCCTCTCCAATGATGCCCTTATTTTAAAAAAAATAATTGAATCTTCAGTTTGTCGAAGAGTTTCAGTCAATTTTTATAGAGCTCATTTACAGGTCTAGTTATAGTATCTTCTTTAGTTAGGGTCAAGGGGGGGGGGGGGGGGGGTTTGGAGGGGTTTCCTCCCATACAAAAAAAAAAGGGGTGGTACGGGGGGTCTCCCCCCCCGATAATAAAAAAAAGGCTGCTGTTACTCGGACTCGAGTCTGAATAGTCTCCTGTGGCTATTCGAACTCAAATTCCAATGTGTATGTGCAATCAACAGATTATTTACTCAGTCTGAATAGTCTCCCATGGGTGCATAGCTTTTGTTTGTTGGTTTAAAAAAACATATTTTAATTATTGATAATTGCATAAAATTAATGCAAATCAAAATTATGATTCTAGTAACTATCAATAGGTAGTCTAAACCCGCTTTATTTGACGAGAAAGACAAAAGGGAAGACAAAATCATATATAAAAGTATTACTGTTGTTTTACCTTTGGGAATAATTCATCATAGCAATTATGTAATTATCCACAAAATACAACTCACAAGGAATATTGATTGAAATGGTAAATCGTTTTGCTCTCATATCAACTTCACTGTTTTTATAAATATAAATATATGGATTGGAATTTGAATAATATGAATGGTGAAACAGATGCCAAAATTGCGGTTTCACTGGTCTGGCCTTAACTAATTTTTCCGGGGCTACAGGCAACTTCCATCAAATCCTGGTTTGGTATTCTGGTTCCCAGGATAGCCTCCATCACTTCAAGTGTCATCATAAATATCACATCGTCATCTTCACTGCCACAAGCCTCACCTCCATCATCATTACCTCCACTCCTGCAACTAACCACTATGTCATTATCATCATCACTACTACTAATCACTAGTACTACTACTACTATTACAACCATCACCACATCAACATCGATGAAGCAACTCTTTTACTGCTAACTTGCCTTTTTCAATTTTTTTTCTTATACTTCAAAGCTAAGCCGCAAAGTTAAATAAGCATATTTTAACTTCAATCTGTCGGCATAAAAATGTAACATCCAAGCACTCTTGTTTATTATCATTTCTAATATTAAAAATTTTACAATACTTTTATTTAAATTTTTTTTACAGAGCCTAAGGTCAAGAAGTGTGCTCCATTAATTGACAAGTTGCGGCATAAAATGTCTCAAAGCCGGTCATGGATGAATAGCATCAATTCTGTGCGCACCGCTGTGGCTGTGAGTATACATGAATTTCACACTTCCGTGTTATTGTTAGAATTTAGGGTTAAATTGTCATTTGAATGGTGTCAAAACCTTACATATGCAATCCATAAATGTATCTTCTTATCTTAACTGGGGATTGAATTTTTCAAACATGGAATATTGCTTTCACAGCTCTCTTAGTAAAAATGGTAAAATCAAATGCTTGCCTCACTGTAAAGGTTAAAATCTGGAACAGGAGCGTCACGAAATGACCAGACCAGCCTACTTGAAAATTTAAAAATTCGTAAATTTTAGGAAATAGAAATTGAAATCACTATGATTAACTTTTAAAATCAACAATTTACTAACTTCAAAATCCATTAAATTTTTGGTATCAACTGTAAACTTCAATAAGTTTAATGACTTAGAGTTGTTCATAATATTTTGAAATTGTAACCAATATTTCATAATTTTACAAATTTTTTTGTAATAGTAAGAAGCAGGTCAGAATGACAAAGAGGTAAAACTTTCTTTGTAAAACCTGATTAGAGGGTGAATTTTAGTGTTATCAATATTGTCAGATTTATTATATGTTTTTTTCATCAATATTATTTTTTTATAAATATATTTTGTATTATTTAAAAAAAAACATTTTGAAATATGTTTTTCTGTGATTTAGGATTGTGTTTTTTTTGTTAAAGTTGTGTGATGGAAAATACATAGATATGTTTCATGTGGAGTGAAGAATATTTTTTATTTAAAATTTCAGGAACGGCGATCTCAGAATGAAGCTGTGGATGTTGCACCTGTTCAAAATTGCCTCGACAAGATGCAAAAGGCGATTAAGGGTGAGTATCTTTTTTTGTTTTGAGTTAGAATTGTAGGCTACAGTCATAAACCATCATTTTGGGCACACATGTTTTAGCACAGTGTGCCTATCAGTAACATTTCATGCATTGTGTTCTTTTTTGATCCATTTTTCCATGGATCTTCATATCGATAGCTGTTTGAATCTGGTCATTAAAGTAAAATTATAATATTTTTTTCGGTGTTGTCATTGACAATGATACTGTGTGATTAAAGTCAAGGATTGCTTGAGTATAGACAACTTATTTTCTCTTTCTTTCTTTTTTTAAAAAAAATCGAATTTTGATGTATTCTGCAGCTGATTGATAAAAGTTGTCATCATGTAATGTTTATTTTTCATTTAGTCTTATCTGCACAAACGCTAAAGGAGAGGCTGGATCTTATCGGCAGACAGCTTGGGCTGAATACTGATATAGGGGACAAAAGGATATCTTTAGGCATGGATTCATTTTACATTGAAATACGATTGAGTGATAGTGGTGAATTATTGGATGTGAAACTATCAATTCAGGGAGATGTCATGGTAAGTAGAATCGATTCAATTTATTTAGGTATATTTTTTTTTAGTCATTCACTTGGTACACATCCAGTGATGTTTGAATTGTGGTGCTTTCATATGCGTTAGTCAATCAAAATGCATTAAAATTCTTAGATTTCAGATTAGCTTATTGTAATTATTTAGGTTATAATTATAATACAAGAAGGTGAAAGAGCCTGTGATTCTGGCCTCAGAAAGAACTGTCATATTTCTAATCATACACGTCAGATATGGTTTGTCTTATGCTAAATTTATTTGAACACCTTAATCTCTTGACCAAAAGTAGTATGCTTTTGAAAATTAACCTTTTATATATTCTAAAATGTTTGAAGAACGATTATGTTATCTAAACTATAAGATAAACAAATTGCATGCATAACTATGATGAAGTGGGTAGAGAAGTTGCAGAAGACAATAGAGAATACCAGCGTTTGTGGCAATGGGTGTTTGAACCCGGAACTTGAATGTTACGACACCTTCTGCCTGGCTACAAGAGGGGCCCTCAACAATCAACATTATCTACCACATTTAATATCAATTATCAGGGTCCCCAGCAAATCAGGGAAAAGGTGAATTTTTCAGGGAGTCTGGAAAAAGTCAGGGATTTGCTGGTATAAATGTGCCAATTTGTGATGACCAACTTTGGTTGATTTTTTACCATGTCTTTATTAGATATCACATATAAATATGACACCCTTTTTTCCCTAATACTTTTCATGTTGTTTTGAGAATTTGCATAAAGTTAAAGTTATGCATAATATAAGCGTGAATATATTTTAAATGTTCTCATATCTTATTCATACTTATTCATAGTTGTTACAGAGATTGTGTTAAGTAACATCTTTGATAAGGAGACATTCAATCAGAAAATGAAATTCTTATAAAGATAAACTTTATCAAAGTTATTTCCATTTACAAATGATTGAAATATGTACTCTATTTTATTTTATGCAATGATCTTGATTTCTTCCCAGTAACACGGCAGCCTCCCGTATTTTAGCTACATCTCTCTTATTTTTATCCCAAACTCCATCTTAACTGATATACAAGATTGGGAACTATGCGACATTCAGGGCAAATCAGATGTTTCTCAGTCATAGCTGAAATTGACCTTGTTGAACTAGATTTTTTTTTTTCTTTTTGAGACATCTTTTCGATGGGTGGTGGTGTGGGAAGATTATTATAATGCTGTATTTCAAAAAGATAAATGGACCTTGATAATGTTTATACATGATATCAAATGGAATTAAGTCAGAAAAATAATTATTGAAGTAAACAGCGAGCAAACAAAAGTAAAATTCTTTCTTCTTTTTTTTTCCATTAAAATGAGCCACACGTCTGGTAATCAGTTTCTATTTTAGGGGTAAACCTTTTTGGTTTTTTTTTAGTTGGACGATAGGACATACCTCTTGTCTCATGATTTTTGTATTTGGTGGACATCTGTAAAACATTTTAAAGAATGAGTAGGTTGCGGTCCTAAAGAATAGAAATTGGAGTTTTTTTATAATGCTATCTCTTTAAGGAAGGAAAGTATTAAAAAATCTGATAAAGCAGAGAAAGTCACTGGAGTGAATGAACATTTGGGCTTTATCCACCTCTGCAAATGCCTTAAGAAAATTGGCAAAGGAAAAGGAGGATCAGATATCCTCAATTTTCAAGCAAACTAAGGAAAAAGTAGCCTCTTTGAAATCATTGTAATTGAATATTTCAAGGACTGTATATAGTTGTGTTAATATGTTTAGACAGGTTTGGTGTTTATCAAGTATAGCGCTTTGCCTTCATGAATTAATGACTGTGGTTGGTGATATAATAACAATGTTGTCAACAAACTTTTTAAACATTAGTAGTAGGCATACTCAAGACACTTATTGAATCATTTAAGGAGATCAGGTGGATAATTTCTGTTGACATAAACAACTAAAGCTAGCAAAGGATTAAAAGGTAATTTTGTAGTATGCATGAGATATTATTTAAATTGATATGTTTGGTGTTGGCTCACTTGCAAATCAGTATTGCATGAGAAATTCTTTTTTTTAAATTTTTTTTTTTCTATTTTTTGTTGATAGGGAAACCCGATTGGTTGTGGATAAAGGTCTTAAAAATTTTTTTGGTATCTTGAAACATTTTTCAAGATTTGTCTGGGGACCCTGAATTATGTAATTATCATAATGAATTCATGTGTAATTATTTAGTTTGGTAATAGTTGGTCTTTTTTAGAATAAATTTTGATTAAGAAATTTTTTTTTGCAGGACTGCCCGGATTTAAAAGAGATTCTGAAGTAAGTGAAACATTTTATCTGTTCTTAGATTTTAAATATATTATGGGTGTGTCAGTGATACATTTTACTTATAACTTACTCACTTCTTCAGATGATTTTGGATAATCTGTGTTCCGTTAAACTAAAACTAAGTCTGTCTGTTTCTAATGCACCAAATGGACATTATCAGTTGTTTGCTGCCCTTTTGATAGGATGCTAGTCTATCGCATAGTACTTTCCACCAGATTTTAAAGACTCTGCCACCCAAACACTGCTGGGTGGACAATGGATCATTTTAAAAAATCACAACTGAACCCGGGATTGGACCCATTCCCCATCTGGTAAGGGCACTACCAACTAACAACCACAAAAATTCTTGAGTCAAAATGGTAGTTGGAGGCAGTGATGCCAAAACTCTGGTCTGGAGCAAAAAATTCCGGGTTCCGGGCAACTTCCATCAAATTCCGGTGAGGTCAATTTGTTCCAAGGATACCCCCCTCCAACCACCACATCATCATCACTGCCACTAGTATTACAACCATCATCACTACTACTGCAATCACCGCCACATCATCATCACTACCACTACAATTACAACCACCACCATATCATCATTAGTACCACAACTACTACTACCACCACTTCATCATCACTACCACTACCACAACTACCATCAGTATTACAACCACCACCACATCATCATCACTATCACTACTACTACAACCACCAGCATCACATCATCACTACCACTACTACCACTACAACCACCACTACCACATCATCATCACGACCTCTACTACTACAACCACCACCACATCATCATCACTACCACTACTACTACAAGCACCACCACCACCTCATCTTCATCACTACCACCACTACTACTACTACAACCACCATCACCACATCATCATCACTACTACTACTACAACCACCACATCATCATCACTACTACTACAACCACCACAACCACATCATCATCACACCACTACTACTGCAACCACCACCACATCATCATCACTACAACTACTACTACAACCACCACTACAACATCATCATCATCACTACCACTACTACTACAACCACCACCACATCATCATCACTACCACTACTACTATAACCACCACTACCACATCATCATCACTGCCATTTGTACTACAACCACCACTACCACATCATCATCACTACCACCACTACTACAACCACCACCACACCATTATCATCACGACCACAACTACTATAACCACTATACCACCACCACATCATCATCACTACAATTACTACTTCAACCACCACCACCACCATATCATCATCACTATCACTACTACGACAACAACAACCACTATCACATCTTCATCATCACTACTACTATTACTACAACCACCAAAACCACCGTATCCTCACTACCACCAGTACTACAATTTCTACCATTATGTTTTGGCATTTTACTTCATTTGAAATAAGGAAACTTTGGGATTGTATTTGGCAATGTGTTTATGTATCATAATAAAATTCTAATCAGTTATCTATTTAGAACTGTACAATATGTAAACACAATGCCAAATACCATTCCAACTCCTTTTTCTTGTGTTCGAAAATTCCTCTTTCGGCATTGAAATTCCTACGAGTGGTGTCTGAAACTCCTGTGAGTCAAATTTAAAGTTGGCGTCTCTGTGGAGATTATGTCTTTGATTTGCTGAAACCATAAATGATTGAAATGATTGAATCAGAATTTGCTATGCACAATGAGAAGGATGGCCAGATAGGTCGGAAATTTCGCCTCAGTCATTTGAGGTCTGATTTTGTCTTTGGTGTCGGGAAAATTAACATCATAAATAATAAATATCAACAGTTTATCATTTTTCACGCCTGTTTTTTCTTTTGCTAAAACTTTCATGCTGTGTTGTAGATTGGTATAGAAATATGCACATATAGTCGTGGAATTTACTTTTAATCATCTCAGATTGTATTCATACATTCACTGTTTATTACATTGTGTTAAGTAAAAATATATTTACGTCGACATCTTTGATTGATTGGGAGGCATTCAATCCGAAAATTAAATGCCTATAAAGATAAACATTGCTGGTCTTTTCCTTTGTCACTTTGTAGAATGTGAAATTGATCCTTAAAAATAATTTAGTGATCTTATCCTTATTTTTTTTTTTACAAGCAAGCTTTTGTAACGGTTTAGGTTCAAAAGAAATAAATATATAGCATTCTAGGTGTGTTTATCTTGTCAAAGTATATAAGTGGGAATTTCCTTGTATTTAAGATAAGATATACTTTATTGATCGTTTATGGAAATTATAATTTAGTATAACATCAATATGTGACAAGACATTCCACATTCTGATTATGCATTCATTCATTCATTCTGTAGACTTAAAGTCCTAAGCAACAAGTATTCTAGCATAATACATTTGTTAGTCAATAAATTCTAAAAGTATTAATTAACTAACAAGAGAATATAAATATTATCCTTTATTACTGCTAATTAAATCTAGAGGTTCACTTTACTGCTGCTACTTTAGAACCATTGTATTGCACCAAAGGAAATAGAGTTTGTCATTTTTAAAAACCAATTGCTGTAAAACTTTTAGTCAGTAAAACTGCAATCTCCTGTATTTTAGCTAAATCGCAATGATTTTCATCCCCAAAACTTCTTCACAAGTGATATACCAGGTTAGCAGCTATGCATTTCTAAATTATTTCATTATTTTACAATTGTAGTTTTGTATTGCTCCTTAAGTTAAGGCAGTTGGATTCTTTTATTATTTTTTCTGTTCTGGAATGTTGATCCCATGGGAAAGTGTTATTTCAAAACGATTCAAATGTATCAGAACTAAAGTTAGTTATCTAGCAACTTTTAGACTGGACCCTGTCATCTTAAACCACTTGTTAGTATTAGTAATAGTAAAAGAGGCTGACTTTTATGTGCTGCTTTTCGATGAAAGTCACAATGAAGACTTCAATTCTAAGCAAACGGATTAGCATATGTGTGTTTTTACGTATTTGGAATACTTTGTGCTGCATTTGGTTCTTAGGTTGCTAGGTAGGATATTTCAGTCTGAGATCTTGCTAGACACCCTGAATTGTATCTAGTCGATGCTTGATTACCCCTTTCTTATAAATATTATTATCACTAATGCATGGGTGCAAGATTTCTGGCTTAAACTGGAACTGGAATTACAGCTTTTTGAAATGGATTTTAATTCATTTCCGCTCTCAAGATCACCCCAACATAATACTGTTTTGAGACAGAAGTTCAAATTTCAAAATAAGTTTCAGGCTTTTTGGATTTGTTGGGAATGAATTTCAGGCTTTTGTGGCCTACCTTGCCTCACCCATGTTGTTAGTAATGATAATCTTCCGCGGAATTTAGGGAATTTCTCAGAAATCTTCTGTAGACGGTTGGCAGGTCTGAAATTGCTATAGACATCTGAAGAAACGAGGTCCCTGAACAATTATCTGACAATGGTTTGGTTTTGCAGATGTGAACAAATAAATCGTGATTTAGAAGTAGTAATTCATTCTTAAAGGTTTAAATGAACTTGTTTGAAATATGTGGGTGATCAGAAAAACCAGGTAAAGACACAAAAGTTGAAATGCAGTGAGAAGGCAAAGAAAACAATTTTGGGTCAAATATTTAAAAAAAATAACCTTGCCATGATATTCCTTTATGATGAAATAATAGTTTTTGTATCGTTTGATCTTGAAATGAAATATATAGAACTATTTTTAAATTGTTAAGTTAAGATGAGTTAGTTATATCTGAATTGATTAAAACTATCGTTTTAAAATCCAATTCTCTCAGTTTTCATTTTGCATCCATTCAAACTCCTTGTCTCCAATTTAGCTAGAAACAAGATTTGAAATCAGACAGATCAGCAAAGCAAAGCAAAGCTGTCATAAAAGAACACAGATAATAAATTGAAATATTCTTTTCTTCAAATTATGTCCTTTATTCATTTGCCACCACTCATATTTGTCATTTGTCTAAGATATTTTTGCTTTTTGATTACAGGAAGGGAGATTTCTCAGAGTTTGTGGAGCATTTACAAGGTTTACAGAGCATTTATCAAGTCACAAATGATGAGTATGTATTTGGTTTGAAATGAGTTATACGATTGGTTTATCAATGGAAAGAATTGTTGTAATTGTTTTTGTATATACATATTTATCCTAATAGGAAACAAAAAGACAATTGAAATAAAAGATATTCACCAACACACATATACACACACAGACACACACAAAAATATATGTACAGAAGGCAACAGATAACTTGAGGCCACATAAGTTGATTTTCTTGTTCGTCAGATTGTTGTCCTTTTTTTTTTTTTTTTTTTGGTCCCATTCCCAGTTCCCTTTATTAAAAAATCAAGGTGCTAACTTTTCATATAACTGAATTTTTTTTCTCAAGTATCGAGTTATCCCTCATCCACTATATATAGAAAATATATTAAACACTCAACCAATTTTCATCCTTGGTGCTTGTCTGGTAATGACATGAGTGGAGTGGGTAAGATGTGTGTAGAGTGACTTACTTATCAACACATTGAAGAGCCTGTTTTCAAGCTTTCTTATCCCAGTTGTTGATTACTATATTATGTTTAAGACTACTTAGCTTTGTTACAAGGTAAAGTACCAACTCAGCTTTATCGGTCTCAAAGATTATTTATTCATATATGTTTTCCTATATATTTTTCTCCATTTTTATTTATTTCACAGAAAACTGAAATCAAAAGCATTTATTGCTCTCCAGTCATTAGAGAAAGACCTGAATCAATTGGCACAGTTTCAGAGGTGTGTATCACTACTATTGTTTATACATTAAAAAGAATTCTAAAATCATAATGGCCAACTGCCACTATAAAATTGTAACTGTTACGATTTGACCTGCTAATTAAATTTTTTGAATTGATGGAAATTAATTACTGCTATTTTATAAGTGTGACTGAGACTATTTTCTGAAGGCTATATATAATTGCTAACTTCCCTCTAGAAAATGAGATCTTGAAACATGCTGAGGGGGGGGGGGGGGGGGGGGGGGGGTAATGCAAGAACAGTTGTGTTTCAGAAAGTTTAATGTTGGGTCCTTGTAAAGGATGGAGACAATTCTGGACAAACTGGAGTATGAATTCAAAATATTTAGCACTGAAAGCTTTGTATCAGGAATTCCTTCAGCTTTCCTCAATTCAGCGGTGGATTGCAGTAAGCAAATTTATTGATTCTCTTGGGGTGTTGAAGGTTCAAAGACTTGCTCACTTCATGTTAGGACTTCTGACTAGTGCGGGGCGGTCCTTGGCAAGCTTAAGGACCACGGTCCTACGGTCCTTGGGAAATGAAGACCGCAAGGACCGGTCCTAGGACCGGTCCTTTTCGACATTGAACATTCCTGAGAGACTGTTGGAAATTCGAACCGGTTTGACCTTTGAGACCATGGGATCGTTCATTCTTGAACCGTTAAAGACCGCTACACGATGAAAACCGTGGTCTACAGGAGTAAAACACACGGAGTAGTCACACTCATTTCAAATTGTAACCTAATTAGAGAAGAGGGGTGATGCCTTCTTTATTTGCTCACCGTACTTCATTGTTACTTCGATAATTTAATAAAATTTGAAATTTATCCCCATTAACGGAGATAATGGCATCGCCCAAGGCGTTGATCGAGTTGTTCGTGGCGTTGATACACACACGCAACTCCTACCCCCCCCCACACACACATTAGAGGGCAGCGAGCATTGAAGAGTAAGAGAGAGACGTGAAGTTATAATAAGAGGGGGTGGATGAGGTGATAAAAGGGGTCGATGGTGACTTTTCGCCAGATCTAACAAACTCAGCTACCCATTCATTGCTGAGTAGACAGGGATTCAGAAAAAAATCGACTGCACCCGGGATCGATCTCTGGCCCTTTGCGTATAAAGAGAGTGCTCTATCAACTGAGCTATCGGGGTCCCCAAATATTCTATTGGGCTTTTTTAAAATTCAGACGTTATAACTGGGTTTTTTGGAAGGAAGAAACTAATGAAACTCATATTATTTGATTAGTAAAAACACCAAACGAAATTTTAATATTATTGTATTATTTTAAATGACAACACTGCGATAGAAAGGAGTGGTGACAAGAGATGGACAAAAGAAAACAAAAAATCGGATTTGCTACTTGCTAGGTTCGACACACACACACACACACACATCTTTTGTAGTCACATACATTTCAAACAATAACCCATTAGAGAAGAGGGGTCATGCCTTCACCATAGATCATTGTCATTGCGATCATTATGGTGTAGTAAATTTTGAAATTTACCCCGTATAATGGAATCGTCCAAGGCGTGCGCCTCCTGTTCCCCCCATCTCACACACGAAAGGGCGGTTTGCGGAGTGGAGGTTGGTGGTCGTCTGCCTGTATGGTCGTCTGTGTCGTTTAGTGTATGGCAAAGGGGGGTGGGTGCGATTAATTAAGTGGGATGGGTGGTGATTGGTGGAAAATAGGCAACCGAAGCAACGAATCGCTGGGGAAGTAGTAGGCTATGGCGCGAGACCGTAGGACCGTGGTCCTTGCAAGGACCGCCCCGCACTAGTTGAAAGGTGATAAGAAGTGAGGACCGCCGCCGGTCTTCCCCTCTGGGACCGGTCTTCGGTTCACAGCTAAAAGACCGTCGGACCACGGTCCAGACCGGTCTTCAGCGCGGCACTACTTCTGACCATCCCTCACTCAACTTGTGAATGATTTGAACGTGAGGAAGAACAAAACCAATTTCAGAGGATTCCTCAGCACAGATATGTTGGCTAGTCTTCTTATCATAAAATCAGTCTGCACCCCTTGCTGTAAGCCTAAATTTACATCATATTTTCTGAAGAGTGGAAAAGCTACTACAAAAGTAGCAGTTAACCCAAGCAAACTCCTGGACTATATTTATTGACAGGCATTAAGCTGTGCTAATGTACAGTTGAAATGGTAATCTGCAGTTTATGTGATTATTATATAGGCGTCTAGAAGATAAATTAATTACCATTATGATTATCATATTGTGCTGTGTTGAGTTGAAGTGATGGGATGTTCTGTTTTAGCTCCTTGAAAAGTTGGCTGCTATGTAGATTAAATTTTTGATGATGTGAGACCCAAGTATTAAAATCAATACAATATTCGACATACAAGCCAGCCCATAGTACATAGACAGATTTTTAAAAAGTATATAATTCTGATCTAAACATAGAAGTTTTTGGTTAACAATTTTTGAAAATGTATTTTGTCATTATACAACAGTGTTATATTTTATTTTGTCTATTTAAAAATTATACTTGGTTCCTGTATCTTTTTCTTTCTTTCTCTTTTTGTTTTGATTCTAGTTCAATCAGCGGAGTAGCAAACTATATTCACAAGTGTCCTTTGGGCGTCATGTTGCCAAGAATGGCAGGTAAGTACAAGTTGCTTGTCCATCAAGAAATTTAATTTTTTAAACCTTTTTTGTTGTAGTTAAAACTGGAAGCTTTAGGATTTGTTTGTTTTCTTGCTTTAAAAAAAAAACAACCTAATTTTTATATATTTGACCATAAACCCAATAGCTCAGCATATAAATGACACATCAATGCTGATGGTTTTCCTCGGATCAGCGGAAATCCGCGATTTTTGAGTCAGAGGAGGAATTTCCTCTTTTTTAAAAAGTTATATTTCCCTCAATCAAATGTACTGGCAGTGAGAGATTTGATTGGACAGATAGGTGCAGTTTCCCACTCTTAGAAGTTAGCTAGAGTATCAATGATAGTTTATCATCTCAATTGCTCTAAAAATGTGTGTGTGTGGGGGGGGGGGGGGGGGGGGGGGATGCTGTAAAAATAATGGGGCTTAAAGGCAATCATTCGAAATTTTCCTCCCTTTTCAGTTTTTGGCACCATCAGCACTGACACCTCTTAATACCAGGTGATGGGTCCCATACATCTATGTCTTTCTTTTTTCATGCTTTGCTTTCCTAAAAAGTTCACTCTCAGTTAAACAATAAAACTTGACTTCATCATGATCAATTTTTCTATTCTCCAGGAAAACCAATGAAGTTGATTTATTTTGTGTCACCATATGATTTGCTGGACAAAAAATCTTTAACTGCTCACCCTCTAACTGTTGAAGGTATGTCAATGTATAGCGATCAACTGTCATGGTAAAATTGTAACCGTTACGATTTGACAGTCTAGGAAAAGAGTAAAATATTATGGGGAGGAAAAAAATAAATTAAAAAGTGAGCGTTTATATAGTGCAATATCCACTAAACATGCTCAACAGCAACACTTAACATATATGATGGGACATGACGGCTGTTAGGCAATATTACATTTTTTTTCGGACAGAGACAACGCTGTTAATGGTCAGGTACTCGTTTTGCACCTGAGTGTGGTGAGAGAATGTGAGTAAAGAGCGTTTTCCAAGGACTCAACTATGCGCCGAGCGAGGCTTGAACCCAGGACCTTCCTATTTGAAAGTGAGTGTCATATCACTAGACCACATAGTCGCACAAAGGTTAAAAGGTAAGGTTAAAAAAACCCAGAACTTGTCAAAAACAAAATGCAACTACACACTCTCATTACTACAGCATTATTTTTATTCCACACCCACCACTTCGTTGTTCTACCTGAATTTTCCTGGGGGAAAAAAATCTATGCAGAGCCCCTATTTATATATCATCTTAATATTTATACTGTGTTAACTAGTTTCAAAATTTATTTTAGTTATTTGCATACAACCTTCATTTCAGCATAAACTATAGCTTGATTGGTTAAAATAACATTTATAATTTTTGTTGTTTTCATTATGAATTTATTTGATTGTAAAAGCATTATGAATTAATTTTGTTGTCAATGAGAAATTCATGATATCGCTTACACTTAACTCAGAAAATGAAGGGAACGTATCTCATCTTTTGGATTACTATTTCACAATAAACATGAGAATGATTTATAACATTTTTTAAGGACCAAACTGGTTGTGTGGATCAGGATGTTCTATTTTTGATCTCTGTAAAGTTGGCCATTATGTATACATAATATCCTTTATTAGTTAATACGCCTCCCTCCCCACACCGTTCTGGGTGGGATTCCGACCTCCCACAGTGGGCAGAGAGGTACTTGCTGTGTTTTCTATCCCCCTTTATCTGTTGTCCCATTGCTTTCTGTCTTTGTCTTGGAATGAGATTACTTAGTTTTGTCCTGACCTTGGCTGGGAGAGAACTAGTTGAATGTAGAGTTATAGTTTTTGGAGACGATATTTTTTTCCTTGTAAATCATCTCTCTGTTACGTACTGTTATATCTTTTCATTTTTAAATATGATTTGTAAACATTTGACTGTATTCCTTTTAGTGGGATCATGTGTATGGGTGAGACTTTTTAGGTGATCTCAAACTAAGTACATTGATGGTGTGCGCTTGGAATCTACTTCTGTTTCCTATTTGAGCCATTTCCCTTTTGTATAACATTTTCTTGGGTGCTTTGATTTTAATTCTAGAATCTTTTAACTATCCCATTTTCTTCCTTTTTACTGGCGATGATATGACCTGAATGTGTTGCAAACTTTGTAAAATCCTTAAAAACAAAAACAATCCACACTATTCTTCAACAACTTTGGAATGCTTTCATATTCTAAAAAGTTCTATTTTTTAAAAGAATCATAATGAAATTAAGAGTTCTTTACCTTACCGACTTAATCCTTGTTGTTCCATCTAGAGCATAAAAGCAGAGGCTCCTACCCTCCTGCTTTTTGCGGAATCATTTCGCTTAATTGGTCTAAATTCTGGATTCAAGACAAAAATTCTGCTTTTCAAATCCAGGAAATTTCTTTTTTTTTTAATGTCTAGTAAAAAAATTAAAGTGTGAGCTGTGGCTTACTTCGATGTCATCACCCTCTATGGTCAATCAAACCACATTTCGTGTGTCTGATTAGTACTATCATGGTGTATGCAGTTGGTGTCAGATAATAGTATATTTCATTGAAGAGGAGGGGGGGGGGGGGTCAATGACTGAAGTATTATTATTATGTTGGCTCCAATATGTGAGGTCAATGACCTAGGTAATATTATATGTTGTCTCCCTTGGTAGTATTATTGAATACAGTCGGCTACTTTCCCTATTTAATGTTGGCCGTGTGTATTTGTATGTATGTATGTTTTATGAGGTGCGGGGGAGGGGGGGGGGGGGGTCCTGACAAGGTTAAAGTAAATCCATCCATTCAATGCTTTGCTCTGAGACTTCCAGGGCCTGTGTCTGCTATTATTATTTGACACCTTTCCAATCTTTAAACAATCTGCACAGTTTTGCAGATTTTATATTGTATCATTTGAGTACTTTTGGTTGTCTATTACATTATCTGCAACAAAGCATGTCATAGTCAATAACCAGTAAGTTGATTCCAATATTTGGTCTCAAATTCCACTTTTTATGTATTCGGATTCCTCTTTGGGGCTATTTTGGCAAGGAGCCCCTGTAAAAGGCATCTACCACTGATTTCTATTTGAGTCAGTCTCTGTTCAGGACATCTTTACGATAGTTTACTCATTATTTATTGTTTGTCGTCAGGTTGTTTGTGGTAACCTGTTTCACATAACTGTGGGTTACACCCACTAAGGACTTTCTTTGCACAGTTTTCCTCCCTTCTTAATGTCTGCCAGACCCATTTTCATTTTCTTTTTTTTTAATGTGTACCTCTTGACATAATTCCCTTAGGACTTCATATATCTCTTATAAGTATATGGCGTATATTGGTTTTAATTTTGTGAAGAAAATAATCTTTTGCATCTGATTTTTTCTCTTTTCTTTTCTTTCCAGCCATCACAGATAACTTTTTAGGTCAAAGCGTCACAGTTTGTATTGAAGCAGTAGGGGAGTCTTCCCCATCCAATAAATTACAGACCATGCCACTCATGACTGTCAGCAAGACTTCTGATGGAAAAAGGTATGTCATTAAGACACTGATAACTCTGGAATATTTTATTTATTGCCAAATATACCCTGCTGTAACCAAGAGTGGTTTAAGCTTTGACAATGGCCTTCATTGAGAAAAAAAAATTATGTTCGGGGGCTTACAAACAATGGGATGTTTTTTTTTGTTTTTTTTTTCTTTCTCCGTGGTGGTATGTTGTTGCTTATGATATAATAAATATATTTGTCTTTCCAACCAGCTTACCTTCCTTCTCTAGCTGGAGTTCCATGAACAGCACCATGCTGCCTGCCAGCTTTGTTCTTGTCCTGCCCCAAAGCATCCCTGTTTCTACGCATCTCATTCAAAAGATCACTGCCCTAACAAGTAAGTTGTTTGTTTCTTTAAATACAAGTTTTGGAGTTTAAGTTAGGTTTTGTAAGGCTGCACAAAGTCTCTCTGTTCGGATGAATCTTCTATGGATCCAGATTCTTTTCTCCTTCTTCTTCTTCTTCTTCTTCTTCTTCTTCTTCTTCTTCTTCTTCTTCTTCTTCTTCTTCTTCTTCTTCTTCTTCTTCTTCTTCTTCTTCTTCTTCTTCTTCCTTATTATATTATTATTATTATTATTATTATTATTATTATTATTATTATTATTATTATTATTATTATTATTATTATTATTATTATTATTATTATTATTATTATTATTATTATTATTACAAGAAATGCCTTGATTGAGATCTTGATTAGAGATTTAATAGAATGCGCAATAATCAACAAATGACACGAACACTACAACACACATCTAACTTTAATTTGTATTCCATTAAGGATTTTTGCTTTGTTAGCATAAAATATTGGAACGCACCACATGCCTATTGGTATTACAAAAAATGTCTGTCAATGAAAATATTCTAAAATCTAAAATATTATTTCATCAGTGCAAAAGATGTCCACAAACACTTTATAAAGAATTAATGTTATTAATTTATTTTTTTTTTTTTTTTTTATAATTTATGTTTTACTCCTTTCCTCCCTCAATACATTAATAGTCCACAATGTCAGACATCTTTGTATTTACTTGACATATATTTCCAACTCTTGTTTCAGACTTAGAAATCCACAAAGATGGAAAAGTGAAAAGTCTGCAGTCTCTTATCCTTGAGTCACTTTCACACAGTCCAAATAATAGCAAAAGGCTTCATGTTGTAAGTACAAATAATTTGTATATATTTGTTGCAGATTCTATACAATACCCACGATTTGAGCAAAAATTTAGCTTATTCCCCAACCCCCTCTCTCTCTCTCTCTCTCTCTCTCTCTCCTCTCTTCTCTCTCTCTCTCTCCTCTCTCTCTCCTCTCTCTCTCTCCCTTCTCTCTCTCTCCTCTCTCTCTCTCTCTCTCTCTCTCTCTCTCTCTCTCTCTCTCTCTCTCTCTCTCTCTCTCCTTCTCTCTCTCTCTCTCTCTCTCTCTCTCTCTCTCTCTCTCTCTCTCTCTCTCTCTCTCTCTCCTCTCTCTCTCTCTCTCTCTCTCTCTCTCTCTCTCTCTCTCTCTCTCTCTCTCTCTCTCCTTCTCTCTCTCTCTCTCTCTCTCTCTCTCTCTCCTTCTCTCTCTCTCTCTCTCTCTCTCTCTCTCTCTCTCTCTCTCTCTCTCTCTCTCTCTCTCTCTCTCTCTCTCTCTCTCTCTCTCTCTCTCTCTCTCTCTCTCTCTCTCTCTCTCTCTCTCTCTCTCTCTCTCTCTCTCTCTCTCTCTCCTCTCTCTTCTCTCTCTCCTCTCTCTCTCTCTCTCTCTCTCCTCTCTCTCTCCTCTCTCCCTCTCTCTCTCCTCTCTCTCTCCTCTCTACTCCTATCTATCTATCTATCTATCTATCTATCTATCTAGGGCAATATTAAGAGTTAAGAGGAAAAATTAAAAAAAAAAATTACACCTTTCGCAGCGGCGCCATAAGATCCCGTCGCCCAGGCATTCCATGAAGGAATATAGATAATCCATCAAAAAGGATATTTGTCGTCAACAGGAATCACCCATGTTGTCTAAGTGAGCAAATTGGTGGTTAGTAATCTTGCTCAAGGAAATAAATGAAAATGCCTGAAGTAGGATAGGGCTCAAACTCAGGACCGTCTGGATCACAGTGCAATGCTGTAAAACACTCAGTCACTTTGGACAAATGGAAGAGTTAAATTAATTAATTTTTTTCTTTTTAAACTTTACTTTTTATATATATTTCATATTAATTTACGCTACATCTTTCCCTGAACCATTTTGAACTAGAGCAAAAATGGTTTGAAAAATTTCGTTTCAGGCAAATACAGTGAACAAAATTAAAGATGGCAGCCATTAGAAAATTTGGTGACTATTTAAGCCAACTGTACATTATTTTTTGACTATCCCATCTGTGATGATAATATCTGAGTATGTGTATAACTTTTGACACTTAAAGACGCTAAACAACTTGATGCATTTAATAAGCCGGTGGACTATTATATGCAATAAGAAATAGAGCTACTAATGTATTATATTAATATCATTTTCTGCATTAGATATTTAATTTGAATCCTTCAACAGTCTTTACCTGACCAGCATCATGTCTACATCCTAAATGGATTGAATGGAGGATCACAGGACCAGCAAGGGGTGATGGTCTCTCGTATTCCTTTTACTCATCCCACCCATGTGCCAAAAATCCTCAATCATCTACGACAACAACTTCTATTCAATATCATTGTCAGTAGCTGTATCAGGCCCGATTCCAAGATGGGTGAGTTATTCCCGTTTAAAAAAATAATAAATGACATTTTTCTGTTTGAGATTTACTTTTTCCTCCATATCTCTTCCTCTCCTTCCATCTAACTTTTTATTTTTGTCTTGGAAAAGGGTGATTTTTCCATTATCCTTGAGAGAACAGTCAAATGTATGTTTTTTAATTTTTTGGTGTTTGTTTTAATATTCTTTTTATCTTTTTTTTTTCTCTTTCTTTCTTTCTTAAAAAAAAAAAAAATAAATTAACTATTAAATGAAGTGTGTTTAGCATATTGAATCCTTGGAAATATGCTATATATAACAGTGATGATACTTTTCCGCGGAAATCCGCGGTTTTCTTTCCTTTCCTCGGTTTTCCTCCTCAGATCCTCGATCCGCGGATATTTCCTTCATTTCCTCCTTTTACTTTTTTTTAATATAATAAATCTTTAATAATACCTCTTAAAAAAAAAAAAATATATATATATATAAAAAATTTCCTCCTTTTACTGGACTCCGGGCGTTTTAAAATTGAACGATCCTATAAGCTTCATATAAAGAAGCAATCCAAACAGGTTGGGCCCCCACCTAGAAAGAGGCCCAAAACACACTAGTACTCTTCAAGCACTCAAAAGAAGTCATCCTGCCTACTTTCCTGTGGTGCAAGAATGTTCTAGGTGAGTTTTCCGTTTTTCCGAGACTTTTCCTCCTTTTTGACTTTTTGTGAGTATCATCACTGATATATGAATAAATAAATTTAGTGGATGGTTTTTATTTCTTTCCTTTTAGCTTATGATTGTTATTGGTTTACATACTATAACAGTTGAGCTTCCCTCCAGTGGCTGTGTTTGGATGCGATTTTTTAAAACGACCCATTGATAAAATGCTTTGGGGTATTCTTTAGTTTCTTCTTTTGACGTTTCCCCCTTGTATAATTTTTTTTATTGGGACCTAAGTCCTAATATATAATATCTTGAGCTCCCTGTTCCTTTTTACGATTCTGATATAACCAGCAAGAGCTGTAGGAATATTAAAGAAGATCAAAAGCTGTACTTGGTTCACTGCATCTCCTCATGGATGAAGGTTTGCTGGAACGTTCTGGCATGCCAGTTTGAGAGCTGAAATTGCAGGATTAATACCCTTTTGATCATTAGATGTCCTTAGCATAAATTTAGTTTTCTATGCATTCCATTTTGCCTAATCCTTTGAATAAATGTGTAGATTTAGCGGAGTGTGCGGTAAAGCAGAA
The DNA here is from genome assembly GCF_034508935.2 of Berghia stephanieae. Classification (NCBI taxonomy): domain Eukaryota; kingdom Metazoa; phylum Mollusca; class Gastropoda; order Nudibranchia; family Aeolidiidae; genus Berghia; species Berghia stephanieae. Next base: position 32,702,888 of record NC_088361.1, read on the forward strand.
TGATTATTTGGAGAAAGAAATCCAAACTTTTAAAAAATAATTGTAGCATAAAACACTGTGGGTAATTATCTGTTTGATAACAACAGATTGAACCATTATTCCATTAATTTTCTTCAATCCAGAAACCGCAGACAGTATTGTGTTTGAGGTGAATGCTGTGTCTTTACAGCAGCTGACCATTGCATTTGAACATCCAGCTTACGATTCACTGATTACAGGTAGGTCAAATTATCAGGAGGAGAAAGATGCTTGAATACATTTGATGATATGTTTACCTCATTCTAAAATGTGTCGCTCCATTTTGTCTCATCATATTAAAGGATAACATTAAACCAGTTCCATGAATAATTAGTGCTGAGCGGTCCTTGGCAAGCTTAAGGACCACGGTCCTACGGTCCTTGGGAAATGAAGACCGCAAGGACCGGTCCTTTTCGACATTGAACATTCCTGAGAGACTGTTGGAAATTCGAACCGGTTTGACCTTTGAGAGCGTGGGATCGTTCATTCTTGAACCGTTAAAGACCGCTACACGATGAAAACCGTGGCCTACAGGAGTAAAACACACGGAGTAGTCACACTCATTTCAAATTGTAACCTAATTAGAGAAGAGGGGTGATGCCTTCTTTATTTGCTCACCGTACTTCATTGTTACTTCGATAATTTAATAAAATTTGAAATTTATCCCCATTAACGGAGATAATGGCATAATGGCATCGCCCAAGGCGTTGATCGAGTTGTTCGTGGCGTTGATACACACACGCAACTCCTACCCCCCCTCCCCCCCCCACACACACACATTAGAGGGCAGCGAGCATTGAAGAGTAAGAGAGAGACATGAAGTTATAATAAGAGGGGGTGGATGAGGTGATAAGAGGGGTCGATGGTGACTTTTCGCCAGATCTAACAAACTCGGCTACCCATTCATTGCTGAGTAGACAGGGATTCAGAAAAAAATCGACTGCACCCGGGATCGATCTCTGGCCCTTTGCGTATAAAGAGAGTGCTCTATCAACTGAGCTATCAGGGTCCCCAAATATTCTATTGGACTTTTTTTAAATTCAGACGTTATAACTGGGTTTTTTGGAAGGAAGAAACTAATGAAACTCATATTATTTGATTAGTAAAAACACCAAACGAAATTTTAATATTATTGTATTATTTTAAATGACAACACTGCGATAGAAAGGAGTGGTGACAAGAGATGGACAAAAGAAAACAAAAAATCGGATTTGCTACTTGCTAGGTTCGACACACACACACACACACACACACACACACAAACACACACATCTTTTGTAGTCACATACATTTCAAACAATAACCCATTAGAGAAGAGGGGTCATGCCTTCACCATAGATCATTGTCATTGCGATCATTATGGTGTAGTAAATTTTGAAATTTACCCCGTATAATGGAATCGTCCAAGGCGTGCGCCTCCTGTTCCCCCCATCTCACACACGAAAGGGCGGTTTGCGGAGTGGAGGTTGGTGGCCGTCTGCCTGTATGGTCGTCTGTGTCGTTTAGTGTATGGCAAAGGGGGGTGGGTGCGATTAATTAAGTGGGATGGGTGGTGATTGGTGGAAGATAGGCAACCGAAGCAACGAATCGCTGGGGAAGTAGTAGGCTATGGCGCGAGACCGTAGGACCGTGGTCTTTGCAAGGACCGCCCAGCACTAGTTGAAAGGTGATAAGAAGTGAGGACCGCCGCCGATCTTCCCCTCTGGGACCGGTCTTCGGTTCACAGCTAAAAGACCGTCGGACCGCGGTCCAGACCGGTCTTCAGCGCGGCACTATGAATAATGTATTTTTTATGTAGTCCATTATCCACTGGTGTCATTAGTCAAAATAATTTGAACATACTGGCAATAGTTGTGGTAACATATTGAGACTGGAGGGACTTGATTCAATACTTTTACATCAAAGCTGTTTCAGTGCCTGACTTCTGCTGATACTCACAGTAGTTCTGTCTTCCCTTAACTCTCTTGAGACTAGGTTTTCTTACCTCTACAACCGTTGAAGACTGTTTTTTTTTTTTTAGGTTTTTAAAAAACCAAGTTAATCATAAAGTTTTTGTTGTATCTTACTGAAATATGATAATTAATTTGAAATTTACTATTATATACAACATAAACTGCACCACTATCTGTTACAGTTTTAATGTTGAGATTTATTGAAAATGTGTATTTTTTGGTTTTCTGCAAAAATTCTGGGAAAATGATTTGTAATGAATAAAATGGGTATTATTATTATACTTCTAAAACCTGTTTTTGAGTCTAAGAGAAAACACCTAACAATACAAAAATGTCAAAAGTAACTAATAAAACATCATTCTTGAGTATAATTCACTTTTGAGTGGCATATTGTGAAGCTAAGAATATCGATAAATATCAATTTTTTGTCCGTCTTGACTGACTTGCTCTAAATCTCTATAAAATTGAAACTAGTAATCGATTATCCTGCCCTGCACCATTCAACAGTAAAATGTTTAACTAACGTTGAAGACGATCACGCATGCATGAGCACTTAAAAAACAAAGATGGTGACTAGTCCCGTATATTTACAGGATTAGTCCTAAGAGAGTTAAAGTAGACTTGAAAAACAAATTTCCCCATAGAGATGAATAAATCGAAATAATTTTTAAAGTTTATATTTTATAAAGTGAACATTTTAATCACAGTTTGTAAAAATCCAAATTATTTTGTATTGTTAACATAATTACTGTGTCAGAATTGTTCAATGTTTGTAATGTTATATTTTAAAGCCTTTTGATTTTTACCTTTACTTGTATTTATACCATCTTAGAGTATTGGAAGCCTCTTATCGCTTAATATTTTAAAACATTTCCTTCGTTAACACTGCTTTACTAGTGTTAAGATTTAATCATTTCTCCATCGTTCCATTTTTTTATTTGAAGATTTTTTTGTTTTGTTTTTGATTATGAATGGTTAGTTAAAAGCCACTATCCTTTTTTGTTTCAGTTGATATTGATTTGTCAGATATAACAAGTCTGAAGTGTCAAGTCTCTTGCACCAATCCAGATCATTTGATGTGTTCGGATGACACTATTTCAAGGGTATTTCAGAGGTATGTTAGAAACTCACAATGGATAAGTGATGATGGATTCTTTAGGGAAATTAGAATTATTTAAGGAATACAAGTGTCAGAACTGTGGATGTCATCATAGTTATGTTCTTTAGACCTTGTTTGCTTTACAATTTATTTAATTGAACATGCAATCCCCTATCCGAAATGTATTTTGCTTGTGGAAAATGAAAACTTTTTTTTTCTACTCAAAATGTTTTTGGGAAGAATAATGTAATAACTGTAACGACATGTCTCTGTAAAACAATTCAATAGTTTATTTTAGGCAATTGTGAATATGAAACATGCATTTACATACTGTACTCTAGAAAAACACTCTTTTAATTTTCATTGAGCTTTTAGAACATATTCTTTGCTTGTAAGTTGTGATTTTTGGACACATCTTATTTAGAAAAAATGACAGCCTCTTTCCTGTAATACATTTCATCATAATTTTGTATGGTTGATTGAAGAATTTACCAATCATGGGATGGAAGGTTTTTAAAAATAGAAGTTGTGTTAATTCATGATATAAAGATATACTATGTTTTTGACACTTAACTTGTAATTTCGTGAGGTTTGTTTTTGTTTGTTTTTTTTCCACTTAGAAAATGAAAAAAAAAAAAAAGAAAAGATCCCCGGGTGATATCTATACATTGGAAATATATGAGAGATCGTCTCAAGATATGTCCAGTCGGTACTGAATAATAGACACTTTGTCCAACTTATCTTAAATGCGAATGAAATCAAAATATTTGAATTTACAGTATTTTGATTGATTGGCAAAAATGACAGAAAGAGAAAATGTCTGCAGTCACTTAAAGTGACATCTCTTATTTCCATTCTCAAACCCCTATTTTGGATTTCCAAAAGCATGAAACTGATTGTTGTTTTTTTTTTTTCTCCTTAGCATGATGCTTGTCTGGTGTTGAGTACTTTTCTCCATTTAAACACTGCTATTGGGCTACAGGTCCCAAAGTCTCTAGTGTAAAAAAAAAATAGAAAGAAAACCTAGCACAATATCCACAAAGTGCTTTGCAAAAGGGACTGACCAACAGCAACACTTGATATGTAGAGCGAGACCAGACGTCTGTTATGTGATTTTACTTTTTTTTTTTTCAGTAGAGGCAACACTGTTAACGGCCAGATACTCATTTTACACCTGAGTATGGTAAGAGAATGAGCAAAGAGCCTTTTCCAAATACTCAACTATGTGCCGAGCGAGGCTCGAACCCAGGACCTTCTGATCCAAAAGCGGGTATCATACCACAAGACCATATAGCCGCTTATAGTGTATAAGTAGGGCACATCTATTTAAGAGGCTTTCAATAAACACCTGTCATTGTTTAATTTCAGATGCATGTCAATCCCAATCATGCTCCGTTGGCTGATCAGAAAGGGCCGATCCCATCTGGCTAAGCTGAAGGAGGCAGCTCTGGCAGAGGAGAAAGAAAGGTTAGAAAAGGCTCTTCTCCAGAAGGAAATGCAGCAACGACAAGCTAAGATGCAAGCCAGCATATTACCTACAAAAAGCAGGCCACCCCCTCAGCCTCCTCATCCACCACCACTTCCTCCCCCACCAAGCTATCCTGTTCAGCAGCAGCACCATTCATCTCCTCATATGATTACGAAAGGGCAAACATCTGTCAACAATGGACAGGCAACTCACCTCATGCCAACCATAATGGAAGAGTCCAGAAACAACATGATTCCCAGTCTAGAGGGATTTCGCACCATGTCATCTGATTCTAACAACACATATCCCTTCAACAATGAAAGGAATTTGTTGTCCCCGGAATCTGAAAAGGCTTTCACTCCTGCTCTTAGCACTTCCTCTTTGGAGGAGGAAAAGGGGAATACCCCAGGAAACAATCAGTCAGACATTAATGATAATCCCATGTTGTCTAGACTTCTAGATGACAACACTTCTGTAGCCACAAACATAATTCCCATGAACTGCAAACCAAATCCCCCTCAGAACACCACTTCCTCGACCACCACTAAACGTCAGCGTAAGAGAAAGTCTCAATCTGATTTCAATGCTCCCCCAGCCATTCCTGCCAAACAGAGATTGGCAAGTGACAGTAGTAATGATTCAGTAGATCGTCTCTCCAACCTGGGATGTTCCATGGAGATGGATATAGGGGGCGTAGGCATTGACCCAACAACCTATAACCCTGCCATGACAATGGGCATGCCATCATCAATGTCCTCTCCTCATGGTCATCATGCCACAACTCACCACCCAATGCTCAATCACTCGGCTGTGAGACCTCAGACGCAGGGCAATGTTATAGATCTCACAGAGGACGAATCTAGCCTTAAAAAGTTGGTAGACAGTGTCGACAGCCTCGATAAACGATTTACACGCAACAAGGATATGAAGGCAGAACCAGATATATCCGTGCTGCTTTACGAAAGCGATAATACCATGGGTAGGATACCCAACTCAGTTCAAAACGTTCAAAATTCACCACAGGGCTCAAAAAACGAGAACGCCTCTACCTCTCTTGAGGGATTCCTCAAAGGGTCGGGAGAGGTAGGTAGGGCAAACAGCTACGACCCAGCTGATGCAGGAAATATCACGCCAACAAGCTGCTCCTTTTCAAAATTGAGTAGCTTATTACTGGCACCCTCTGATGGGCCCCCGATAACATCGACGGGGGCCAAGCATCAGCTCATCAATTCCACCTTCCAACCCGACAAGGTGAGGAATATTGGAGAAGGGAAGACACCTGTAAACCATGCTATGATGCACGATGTAAAACCCAAAATCAAGCCTTCAACAATGAATGTCCTACAAAAGTCTTCTAGTGTAGATTTTCCTCTCCCTGTCGAGAGTAAGCCACCGGTTCGAGGCATTTTTGACAATTTGATGGATCAGTCGAAATTGCAACAGCAAGAACAACAGCAATCTATGGTAAAATCTGAAGTGCTCGACAAAGAATCTGGTGTGCTTTCAGCAGAAGGACGAGTCTCATTGAAATTTACATTGAAGCAGCAAAATAATCTGAAGACTTTAACGAAGCAAAGTAATTCTGTTGATGAGATGGACTTGCATTCCTCTAAAATGGATAGCACCGGAACATTTGATTTTAAAAGTGATGAGGATGATGATGATAATCCTATCATGTCACGTTATGTTTACTCTTCATCCCCCACAAGACTTCAGATATCCACAAATAAACAGAAAAAGCCTTCAGAGCCCAGTATGGAAGTGAAAGTGGAGAAGATAAAGAAGAAGGAGAAAAGTTCAACAAATTCCACAAAGAGGAAAAAGGAAAAAGAAGAATCAAGAAGGGAAAAGAAGAGAAAGAAAACTGAGCATAATATTGTTAGTGAGTCTGTTTACAGAACTGTTGAGAATGAGGAAAAAAGTGAAATTCCTAAATTGAAGATTCGTGTTGCCAAAAAGACTGTGACTGACAAAAGTGATAAGTCTGATTTCTCTGAGTTTACAGAACAGAGTTATGAAATTAGTAAAAAATTATCAGAAAGTCCTCTTGAGTCAAAAGTTCCTCCCAGACAGCAGTCTGAAAGTCTGGGAGAAAACAAAGTATTATCTAGTAAACAAGTGACTGAGGACATGCCTGTGCCTGTTCCTGTGCCTGTGATTGATTTATTCAAAGAGAAAGACACTGAAGTTGATAGTCCTCAAGCAGCAGCAACAGCACCTAAGTCTTCAGTGCAAAAATCCTCAGTTAAACCAGGGGCATCTTCTACCAAAGCATCATCAGGTAATTCAGTTAATTCCAAAACGGATCCAAAGTTGGTGACCAAAGCAACAATCAGATTAAAGCCTTTGACGATGCTCAATTCTGGAACCACTATCAGTATCAGTCAGTCCACTCCAAAAATCTCTGGATCAACAACTACTACTGCTGGGAGCATGAAAATGGATAAGCGTAGTTCTTCAACGTCACTGTCAACAGAAAAACGAACAGGTAGTCAAAGTTCTTTAGAACGTCGTACATCTTCATCCGGACATCATGAACGTCGAAATCAGGCATCTGTTTCAGCTTCATCATCATCTTCATCGTTGGCAGCCGTATCTGTAAATTCTCCAATGACTACCACAGCTAAAATTTCTTTATCCAGCATCCTTCCCAATGCCCCAACTACCAGTAAAATTGCTAGCTTGCCTCGAATACCTAAATTGTCTTCCTCATCTAACGCTTCCATCAATCGAACCTCCAGTCTGGATCCTGCAGCTGGCACCAACCAGAGTCCTTCATCGGGCTCCAAGTCCAACAATAGCTATAATACGGCTGGCCGTCATAATACTGTTAGTCCTTCTGGACCTGGGCCTGGAGGTGGGAGAGGTGCATTTGGAAACAACTTCAACTACAACAACAATCGAATGGCACCCCCAGGTTCTTGGGGCAACAACAGGCCAGCATTGCCTTTCAACAACAGATCTTCAATGGGGCCTCAGCACCGTCAGCCAGGTCAAGTGGGTAACCAATCAGTGCGTCCAGCTTCAGGTCACAGACAGACAGGTTCTCATTCATTGGGAGGAAAATCAGGGAGTAGTGGTAATAAAACAAGCAGTCCTTCTTCTATCCTCAAAAATACGAATCATGGCAGCTCTAATTCTAATTTTAGTAATAATAATAACAATAATAATACAAGTACAAATTCATCCCAAAAATCGTTTAGTAGTGGTGCTAAAATGAACAACAATATCAATCCTCATGCTAAAATGAGTAATGTAAATTCTGCTGGTGCTAATATGAAAACGTCTCAGGCTTCTTCATACAGCAATTCAACTAATGTTCAGAGATTCAGTAGTTCTCAGTCTAATAGTGTTCGTTCTCAGTCCAGCATCACCAAATCACCAAACACAGGAGGCATAAGTCAGTCTCCCAACGCTTGTCATTCCCCTAGTGTGACTGGTTCTAATCGGTCTCCCAGTGTAAACAGTGCTGGTAAATCCCCAAATCTCTCCTCGAGTTCTGGTAAGTCTCCAAATTTGAATAGATCACCCAGTCTTACTTCCTCACCCAACATTAACAGATCACCTAATATCAGCAATCCAAATCGCTCCCCCAATGTCCAATCAGCTTCGTCATCCAACCGTTATTCAATGAGCATGTCATCGTCATCCTCCAGCAGAAAGTCTCCCCTCACCGTTCCAATCAAATCAGTACAAGGTGCCTCAAAGAATTCTCCAATTTTAAAATCTTCATCTAATTCATCATTATATTCATCATCCTCATCTCAAAAGCATTCTAGCGGACAAACAAGCTCTGCAACCACCACAAAACCATCCATTTTGAAAAATGCAATAAGGCCTTCAAGTGACTCAACTTCTGTAATTTCATCTCACAGTCAGCCAACAACCACAGCAAACATCAGTCATGGCCATGGGAATAAGCAAATAGTTTCCACCAGTGGGAACACAAACAAAAAAACCCACAATTCTATTTCTGTTCCTTCAAACACATCCTCACCACACCAACTTTCTGCTCAACCTTTGTCCACCACTGTTACGAGTGTTTTCCAAAACTCTTCGTCCACAAGAGTCTCATCATCCAATACTAAATCTGTGACAAGTAGTAATTCATTAGACTTGAAAAGCGGTTCAAGTGGGCAGAAGAAAAGTAATAATGGCAATACGTCTTCCCATGATGATGGTTCTGTTTCAGGAAGTGTGTCAGAAGTAGCTACAACGACACCATCTCACTCATCAAATGCAGATGGGAAAAGTAAAGTTAATCTGCCAGCTGTACGGGGTCGAAAAAGTTCCTTATCAGCAATCGTGGACAAATTGAAGCATAATGCGGTTGGTGCCAGTTTGGATTTTACGACTCCAAAATGTAATAATGCTAGTCAATCTTTAGATAGCAAAGAAATTAGTGATAAAATTCAAGGTGATAGTCGTGGTGTGTCTTCATTATCCATTAATGAAAAATCAAAGTCCATTGACCCCAGTCACCATTCAACGTCTAACAAAATCATTCCACATGGCAATCTCGATCCCTCCACTAAATCTCAAAAACCTCAGCTGTCTGAAAAGCAGAGTTCTTTAATGACTTCATCAAAAACTTGTGTTGACAAAGATGATGTCTCAAAGTGTAATATTAAAAAAGGGGAAAATGTTTACCCCTCTGTAACTGATGATGGTTGTAATTATTCTTTTGACAATGTCAAACATAAGTCAAGATCATCAACAGTTTCTCCTTTACCAACAATGTCACCTAGTTCAACTCCATCATTCCCATCACACCAAAGTCCCTTGGCAAGGTCAAGGACACCATCGCCTTCCATCAATATGCCAAAATCAAATGGTGAGAGCCCTTCCATGTCTCAATTGAATAAAGATAGGATTTTCAAGGTGCCATCAATTAAAGACTTGGAAGAACGAACATCCAGTCCAGATTTAGGGAAATCACCTGATACTAGTAAAGTCAATAGGTTTTTTGATAAAAATAGCGACAGTCATGCCACTGTGATCCCTCAATCTAATACTATGAAACCAGTAGTACCACATTCTGATAGAAAACTTTCTAAATCTGTCGAAAGTCCCCTCAGTGATATTAGTAGTCCTGACAATGATCTCATCATTGACGATGAATCAGTCAAGCCCATGGGTAAATTGTTTAGCAATAAGAGTAATATTATAAACGTAAACAAAAACAGTTCCTGTCATAGTCCAGTACCTAAGACCCTTCACCCAATTTTAAATTTAAAATCTGACAAGATTGGTGAACCAACAAGCATTAATAGAATAAACACTCCCCCTATTGGTTCATCAAGTGATAATAAAATGCCTCCTTCCAGTCCATTCGAGTCGATTGCATTCTCTCCTCAAACAGGCAATAGCAGTAGACCTACATCGGCCCTCTCCACTAAGTCTCCAGCCTACCCCAGGACCCACTCTGGGGCCTCCACCCCCAGGGGATCTGATTCCCCGTTTGAGATTGATGATGATTTGATGGATGTTGCTCTTGGCTGTGACAGTTGATTTGATTATAATATGCTGCCTTTTTATTTTTACTATTATTTGGTTCGAGTGTATTGAGTGAGGCATAAGTATCTATGCATCTAATGCAATATGACAGTTGTTAAGGAAAACAAATTGTGTATTTATATTGCATAACAGGCTTACTACTCAAATTATTAGAATAATTGATTTTTTTGAACATTTAAAATCTTTATCCCCATTTCATTGTTGCCTTAGAAAACACATCAAATTATGAATCCTTAACTGCTGCTTTGACCTTAATATTGTCTTTTGCTGGGTTAAACTGTAACTTATAATCATCTCCGTGTCAAATGACATAAAAAGACAGATTTGTCATTGCTGCTTTATTACTTTTTGAAAGAAATAGGTAAACGATGGAACATTTCTTGGTTATTAGTCTGCCTGTTTTTTTTTTGTGTGGATAATTGTAAATGATTTCGAATCTGAAACACTGGCATCAAGTGTATAGCAGTAATCACTTCAAAACTCTGGTCTTGTGATGAAGAAAACATAAGGATAAGGTAGAAAAATAACTCTAAATTTTGAAATATAAATATTCCAGATACGATGTGGGATTATGCAATAATCAGCCTTTCTAGTATTCTTTAGTTGAATTTTTAAACTTTTATTTAAGGAACTGTAGTATCAAAGCAAACTTTTCCCCTGCATCTCTTATGACCTGCAAGGACTTTTTGGCATAGTCTCATGTATTTGAGCTTATGCCAGGGGTTGGATCTCAATGGCATGTTTTCTTTGACATAGATAACTGTAATAAATTCTTCTTTATTTTTATATCTGGTTCAGTATCTTAGCAATGCTTTCACCAGTTATGAAATTAGAGTTAAAACTCAAGGCTCCGGATTCAGTGAGGTTGCATTGATTGAGAAGCCGGATTCAGAAATCCCTGTTTCTTGGTCCTATATTTTCTTTGTAAAAAAAAAAAAATGCATTCAACGAGCATCTTAGCCCAGAAAGTCGCATTCAGCAAGGTCAATTAGGCTACACATACTAACCGCAAAATAAAACAAAAGCTTTCAGTCGCATTCCATCGTACAATTACAATATCAATAATATCTTGTATGTACCCTGCTTTAAAAAAGTACATAATCAGGGTAGCACTTGCTACTTTACCATAATGTGTAGAATTCTCACTGGTGAAAGGCAAGAAGGGAAAGGGTTGGTAGATGTGGATATGTAAAGTACAGCTGGGTGTGGCAGGCACTGTTAGTAGTTTATTTGCGTGTATGTGTGTGTTAGAGATGGAGAGAGAGAGAGAGACTAACTTGATATGAGAAATGGAATGAATGTTTCACTTTATTGATTTGTAAAAACAAAAGACCCCCCCCCCCCCCCCCCCCTAAAGAACAAGCTTATCAAAAAAAAAAAAAAAGAAAGAAAACAAAACCAAACAATCCCAAAATATTCTCAGTACAGTCTAGTACGTCTGAAAGGAGCTATCTAAACAAACTTTTTCACTAGTTATCCTTTGTTGCAAGACCAAAGTTGCATTCAATGAGAGATTTGAGGTCCAATCCTCAAGACCTTGTTGAATCCGACTTCCACTGTATATAATATACATTAAGTAAGAATAAGTTTACAACACTTACCCTCTCGGTTCTGATCTGATCACAACATATTGTTTAGTTTCATGTCGTCATGGTTCTGCACAAAGTTGGTTTATCTTAAATTTTAGACATAATAAATATTGAGGTGGGTTATTCCAGCCCCCCCCCCTCCTAGGGAATGGAGAGTTCTTTCTTGCTGTATCTTTCTATTCCTGCTTTCAATTCCCTTTCCATGTTGCTCTCTGTATTTATTCTGGATTGAGATTGCTCGGTTTAATCCTTATCCTGGCAGGGGTTCTTAGTTAAGAGGGAGGCAGTCAAATGTAAAGTTCCCTTTTTTTGGGGGGTGGGAGATATTTTATTCCTTATAAAACACCTCTGTTATGTACTATGATAGTCTTTAAGTTTTTGAATAATATATTGGGTACTTAGTAACCGTTTGAGTGTATCCTTCATATTGGGATCCTTTGCTCGTGTTAGGTGAGACTTTTAGGTAATGTCAAAGCAGGCACATTGATGGGTTTTGACCAAGTCCCTTTTGTCTTACTTTTTCTTCGTTGCCTTTAACTAAAGATCTGCAACTTTTCTCCTATCGTCTTTTTTACTGAAATGAACTAAAATTTTCACAAGCGCCATAACACCCCCCCCCCCCCAAAAAAAAAAAAGGAAAAAAAAAGACAATGAATATCATTCTATACTCACAAATAATGACACTGCTCAACCTCAACCAGAAATGCATATTGCTGAAGGAAATTTCAGATTTTTTATTTTTTAAAAACCAAACCCGACTAGTTGTAAGAGTTGTGCAAAAATGTTAAAATTGCCCTTTGAAATGAAGAAAATTGCCCCTTGAGTATTTGCATTCTACTTTTGCCTCACTTTATATTATATTTTTGGACAAGAACTGCTTAGATTTAAGTCGTCTGCTGTAAAATAGTGTGACTACTGTGTATCTGTGTATTATTGTTTTAAGATTTTATGATAATTTGTTTTTTGAATCAATATGTAGTTGTGCATACATATAATAACTTTGTATATTTTTTATAGTAGCATTGACCTGTAGTTTTCTGTTAAACCTCTTATTCTAATCACTCAATATCTTGTCATGTAAACTTCTTTTTTTATAGTTGTGAAGTAAAGTAATTATTATTATTATTATTATTATTATTATTATTATTATTATTATTATTATTATTATTATTATTATTAATAATAATAGTAATAATAATAATACTTCTAATAATAATAATAAGAAGAAGAACGATAATAATAATAGTAATATTGTAATTGTTATTTTATTTTTATTATTAGATTACATTATTCAGAATGTTGCTTTAAAATTGCATTAGATAATTTAATGTTACTATTTTCTCCCTGGCAAAATATATTTTATGACGTGATATTAATAGTTCAACATCTTATGAGCTCTTCTTCTTGATATGCAGTAAGGATATGACCTGACAGATAAGTAAAGCCAACTCAGCAAAAAATGTCTGTTTTGGTAGGATTGCCGTGCTTTTGTCTGTTTATCACTCTTTGAAGCCTCACACTCACACTACATTGGCAGATTGCTATTGATTTACCCCCCCCCCCCTCTCTCTCTCTCTCTCTCTCTCTCTGGGTGGGGTTCATGACCTCCCATTGTGGGCAGGGAGGTACTTACTGTGTCTTCTATCCCCCTATATCTGTTTTCCAACTTGCTTTCTTTCTTTGTCTTGGTGGAATGCGATTACTTGGTTTTGTCCTGGTCCTCAAGATGGAAACCCACACAGGAATAAAACCTCTCAAAGAACAACGAAATTTAAAAATAGTGACACAATTCTCAAAGATAAAATTCATGGAATCCCAACCACTGCATCCAAGTACAATGGAAAAGAAAGAGAATCGACTCAAAAGGGAAAACTTCATCGCCTTGGGACAAAAACTAGAGAGCGAATATAAAGTGACACCAAAGGAAGATATTGCCCAAATCAATGTCCCAAATCTCAAACCACCACCGTGGAAAAAGAAACAAAAATCCATAACCATCAACAAGAAAAACATTCGAAGCAATAATGACAATGCTCAAACCCTAAAGATGATCGATAAAAAATACCCAATGACCAACTGGATAAGAGTTTATACAGATGGCTCAGTTTCCGGCCCCCTCATGAATGGAGGTGCTGGTGCACTCATACACTGGACAGATAAAACAGAAACAAAAATATCTGTATCAGTGGGTTCAATGTACACAAGTACTAAAACTGAAGAAAAAGCCATCCTCAATGCAACAAAAGAACTATCCAGAGATCACAGAATATACGGGAAAAATGTGGTTTACTTGACAGACTCTGATGATGCTCTCCGGTCTATTGAAAATTACCAGGACTCTGAAGCCGCACACACTGTGGAGGCCCTTGAGGGCTTATCTGATAAAACAGGAAAAATTGTGCTGCAGTGGATTCCAAGTCATGTAGGTATATATGGAAATGAAATTGCCGATCAACTGGCCAAAGAAGGAGCCCAGAAGGAACAACCGAAGTCGTCAATCACTTACCATCAGCAAAAGAAAATAATAAAGCTAAAAATAGACAAAGAAAGGAATGACACACACCTAGAACACAACAAGCAGGATCCAATCCATGCCATTCAGCGAAGTAGCCAAGTCACTCTATTCCGCCTCCGAACAGGACACAATAGACTAAGAGGACATATGTTTACAAAGCTAGGTATTGGAACAACCCCTTATTGCCCATGTGGAATCGACCATGAAACCACTTTACATGTGCTTATGGATTGCCCATTATACAACGTGCAACGTTCGAACCACTGGGTCACCCCTACAACACTCAACACAAAGCTCTATGGTGAGGCTGAGGACCTAAAGCGGACCACAGACTTCATAGCAGATGTCGGACTGCAGCCATAGATGTCCATCAGAGGAACGAAGAAGAAGAAGAAGAAGTCCTGGTCCTGGCCAGATGCCCTGGCTGAGAGGGAAACAGTCAAATGTATAGTTAGTTTTGGGAGATTATTTTTTTCCCTTGTAAATCATCTCTCTGTTACGCACTGTATTATGTTTCTTTATATTATATATGACTTGTAAAACATTTCAGTGTATTCCTCTTAGTCGGGACATGTGCTTGTGTCTGGATGAGACTTTTAGTGATCTCAAACTAAGTGCTTTGAAAGTGTGCTCTTGGAATCTACACCTGTTTCTTATTTGAACCAATTCCCCAATTCCCCTTTGCCTTACCTTTTTTATGGGTACTTTAACTGTAATTCTAGAACTTTTTACTATCCCATTTTCTTCCTTTTTACTGGGCTGATATGACCTTAATGTGTTCCAAGTGCCGTAAAACCCTTAAAAACAACCCCCCCCCCTTCTGTCTCTCTCTCTCTCTTTCTCTCTCTCTCTCTCTCTCTCTCTCTCTCTCTCTCTCTCTCTCTCTCTCTCTCTCTCTCTCTCTCTCTCTCTCTCTCCCTCCCTCCCTCCCCCACCCCCTCTCTCCCTCTCTCTGCAGCGAGTAAGAGTAGACAGACTGCAGATCTGTAATATGAAGACTATCACACCAGCGATAAAAGAAGTTAGAAGTTAGAAGCTCAGTATAAGTCTGAAAAGCCAGTACAAGATATAATTTTGAAATATAATGGCTTTGCCCAGAAAGGAAGAATATTGTCCTATTATGTGAACTAAGTAACCTTTTCCATCTATCAGCTTCCATTTTTTTTGGTTATTTGGTGGGTGCTACCAGCAAAAGTCTATGCATTCTCTTATATTTGATTTCTACTTCCATGTATCATACTGTCCTATTGCACCACCATATTTTGACAAAATGTTCTTTTTTTCTTCATTTTATACAGAAAACCTTTACACAAAACATTAACTTATTAGATGACCTTCATCTTGTTAATAGGTTTAAAAATTTTAACCATGGTTTGCAGAGAGGTAACCTTTGCTGTGTATTTTGCTCCTCTATATTTGTTTTCTCTTTCCATAGCTGTTGTCTTTGCTCTGGATTTCCATATCTCAGGTCTTTTCTAGGTATTGGCATCGGTCCATAGCACAGAGGGAAGCAGTTGAATGTATTGTCAAACTTCAAAGAAATGATAGTTTTGACACTTTTCGATAATTGTTGGATCATCTTAATCGATCAAAAGATGAAAAACATTTTCTTACATGTTCTATCTGGCAGCTGCAGGAATTTGAAGTAAAATGAAATAAGATACTAAATTAGAATCATTGGTTGGTAGGGTGGCTGTGAGGTTTGTTTGCCCTTTTTTCTCTCTTTTCTTTAAATTGCTGGCTTTTGAATTCTGAAGAATTGGGTGGGGTTCTTGAACTCCCCATAGTGGGTAGGGAAGCACTTACTGTGTCTTCCATACCTCTATATCTGTTTTCCAACTGGCTTTCTGTCTTGGAATGAGATTACTTGGTTTTGTCTTTTCCCTGGACGGGTCCTTGGTTGGAAGGGAAACAGTCAAATGTATAGTAATCATTTTGGTTAATGATATGTTTTGTTGTAAATCATCTCTCTGTTGTGTATTATTATGTTTGTTATTTTGAATGTATTATGTAAGCATTTGAGTGTAATCCTCTTAGTCGGATTGTATCTGAATGAGACTTTTAGGTGTTCACAATCTAAGTACATTGATGGTATGCTCTTGGAATCTACATCTGTTCTGTATTTGTACCATTCCTCTTTGTCTTACTTTTCTAGCGTGCTTTTAATTGTAATCTAGAATTTGTTTTTACTATTCCATTTTTTTCCTTTTTACTTGGGCTGAAATGACCTAAATGTGTTGCGAGTGCCGTAAAACCTTTAAAACAAAGACAAACTATTGGGAGGGAGGGAGGGAAACCTTCGGCCTTTTGAGACAAGAGGAGATTGAAGGGGGAGGTAATAACTCTTTGGATCTTTTTTTTTTTGTGAAAGAAAAAGCCTTTGTATAGAAAAAAAAGTGGTATAGTCTAAGCTGTCAATATCGGTATAGATGATTCAACTATTGGCATATCAATGCGAATCTGGTGTCTAAATGAACGCTAATGAAATGCTTGAAAAAGTTTTATAAATCGATTCCTTTGCTTTAACATAAGCATTCACACTAGTCAGGGTGGGCTTATGTGCAAAATGCCTTTTTATTGGATTATCATAATTTTGCAACTAATAGAAGACAGGCTTTTTATTTTACTTCTTTAAAATTCTAATGTATCGTTCCAGAGGCCATTTGCAGACAAATGATTATTAAGTGGAGTTTCTGTTTGTTAAAATGTTAAATGGCAATAATCTGAGAGATTAAAAAATTATACGCATCGGAATCTGGACTTGTATGTTTAAATGGATGGTGGAAGATAAGGTAGAGATGTACATCCCATATTAAAACTTGAACAATCCAGCAATAAGTAAATGGAATAAAGATGTGAACACAATTGTCTTAGAAAATAGACAGGATTCAACGTTGGCAAAATGTGTCCTTTTCTTGTTTTTGTTTCTCATTTTTCTTTGAACACATTTTATTATTGCTCACATTTTATTCATGTGTATTTATTATGAATTTTTCTTGAAAACTGCATATTTTATTATTTAATTGAGTAATTGTACAAATGTTATTGTGCTTGAATTGTAATTATTTAATGTCACAACTACATCTGTAGCAGTTCAAGACAATTGTACTTACAAACAATTGCCATCGGACTGAATTATCCATCCATTTTTGGGATATTAGTGACAAATGGGTGATGAATAGTGTAAAAAAGGAAATTATTGATCATTACAAAGAGCTGCTAGATTTAAAAGCCAGTGTCCCTTGCAGGACATATGGCCCAAATGTCCAGCATCTTTATTGAGCTTTTCCTCATTAAACCATGTAATTTTCACTTCGTACCCGGTTAAAGGGCAATCAGAAGGAAAAAATGGATTGGGGATTCTATCCGTCTAAAAAAGGTGTTTGTTTGTAAGTACTGTAATGTGACAAACCCCCGGACTTGCGATCACGAAGGATAAACTTCATGTACAGTATTTAATTGCCACATATTCTGCTGGAGGCACTGACAAAATACTTTTTTTTTTTCACTTTGACAAAAAACTATAACTCTAAATATAGATCGATTAAGATGATTCCAGACTTGTTCAAACATTAAGATTAAACTGCCAAAGATGTTTATTCTGAAGAAGTCTCTGGTTAAATTTTTTTGGACAAATTCAGGGTCATCTTGATTGATCAAATTTGAAGTGAAAGTTTTCTGGCCTAAATGAAAAAAATCAAATTTGAATTGTCATTGTAAGGCAGTATGAATTTTTCATTTGTTTTAGTATTACATCAAATGCTTGCCCTTTTTATGTTCTCTGTTCCAGATTTCTGATCTCTCGAAAAGCATCATTTTGGTTGACAATTGATTATTAATTGTTATTGTTACCCCCCATGTCCCCCTGTTTCTTTATTTCTTCTTCCATGTCATACCTCACTTTTTTTGCTTTTCTCAGTCAATGTGCAGCATTTAGTACTGGGCTTGTGATATTCATTGTGATTAGTATGAATGTTGAAACCTGCATTTTATCTTCCATGTTATTTTCTGTTTCTTTGTTATTATTCTGAATTTGTTTTGATCATGCAGATATGCCATTTTGAAATGCATGTGGTGAGATTTTGATTTCATTTAGGAATGGTCGAGTCTTGTGATAAATGCTAGTTACTTTTTTTTTTTTTCTCTGTGTAAGTATTATGATTTATCCAAAAACATTATTTTAAATGTCTAGTGCTTTACAATTTGAAGAATTTTTCTTAACCATTATCACCTCTTTTTATTTTTTTCTCTTTCTTTTCTTTTTTCTTGTAAGTAAAGTAAAAACTGGTTAAACCACAATTGTCTAAACCGAAAAAAATCCACTACACCGAAAAGATATCAAAATGTTGTCATTTTTTCCTCTTTATTTCTGTTAATCAAGTATGAATAAACCGAAAGCCAGTATGCTCAAATAATCTTTAAACCGAAAAGAAATTGCAGAATAACTGAAAAACCTAAGAAAAAAATGTTGATAACCAAAAAAAAATCCCCTTACAACTGTTGCCCAATGTGCTCTCGTATCCATTCAACACACCTCCGCTGGCTGAAACCCTCTCCACTTCACCACCAACTCTCTCTCTCTCTGTCTCTCTCTCTCTCTCTCTGTCTCTCTCTCTCTCTCTCTCTGCCCAAACTAATCCACAATGCCTTATTCGTCTCTGTGGCCTCTTTACTCCTCCACTCACTTCCCCTTATCAACCAAATCCACCCTGACCATACCAGTCCATTCTTCCTTGATGGTGAGGGCACAATGTCAATGTGCTGACTGGGAGTATCAAGATGACATTGGAGTTATATACTATTGCTCCCTTTGGCACCTACTACCATTACGCTTGTTTATGTGCACATTAAAAAAAGTTCTTCAGAGCCATTCGACTCATGGAGCTGGAGTTTACTCCGGTTTCTATAGCGTGGAATGGACAATAGCAATTGCTTGCTACCCTTTGAATAGGACGCTAGTCTATTGCACAATACTTTCCATTAGATCTAACAGACCCAGCTACCCAATCACTGCTGGGCGGAGGGGGCAGAAAAATCTAAACTCAGTCTCTTTGGGTGTGAAGCGAGTGCTCTCCCAACTGAGCTATCAGCATCCCCATGTGCAAATATACGTACGCACACACAAACACACTTCACTACTTCAACAACAAAGTCGTGCAGTTGAAGAATTTAATGCGATGCATTCTATGTGACAGTGGGATGAATGAAAGCGGTGGAATAATAATACCCCTGGAAAATCATGGTAACTGAGTGAGGTTTGCCTCAACCGAAATACAATACCAAGTCCCTTGAATTTCAGTAACCTGTTTTTACTGTGTGTACTTCTCTCAAACTTGTCCAAGTCCAAGGTGACGACAAGGCAATGGAAAATGAGATTAACTTAACCACTAAACTTTCAACTCATACCATTTTCACAGAGAGCAGTTTCAGTGATGTGATTTTAACTCTTGGTGGAAAAAGGTCTGCGATTGTTACATACAGCTTTCACAGAGAACAGTCACAGCGCTGTGATTTGAAAAAAAAAATATGAAAAGGATAAAAAGAAAGAAAGAAAAAAATAATAAGGGAGAAATAAACTCATAAGGGGGAGGGCCAACTAAGTCATCGCTGGTAACATTTATTTGAAAGGTTAAATGAATATAACTTCTGGGTGGGGATCCTGACCTCCCAGAGCGGGCAGGGAGGTACATACTGTGTCTTCTATCCCCTTATATCTTATCCAACAAGCTTTCTGTCTTTGTCTTGGAATGAGATTACTTGGTTTTTTCCAGGCCCTCGTCGGAGTCCTGGCTGAGAGGGAAACAGTCAAATGCATAGTTATTGTTTTGGGAGATGATATTTTTTTCCTTGTAAATCATCTCTCTGTTATGTATTATTATATTGGTTATTTTTAATGTATAATGTAAGCATTTGAGTGTATTCCTCTTTGTTGGATTTTGTGCTTGTGTCCGGATGAGACATAGGTGATCTCAAACTAAGTACATTGGTGGTATGCTCTTGGAATCTACATCTGATCCCTATTTGTTCCCATTCCCCTATGTCTTACTTTCTCTTGGGTGCTTTAATTGTAATTCTAGAACTTTTTACTATCCCATTTTCTTCCTTTTTACTGGCGCTGATATAACCTAAATGTGTTGCAAGCGCCGTAAAACCCTTAAAAACAAAAACATGAATATAACTTGTGAAATTTTAAATGTTTTATCTTTTATTTGTCAACGTTAAATCAGTTCTTTCTAATGATCTGGAGATAATGAGGTTATTACAGAATATAGGTATTTTTATATTTTAGATCCATTTCTTGTTTGTTTTTTTGTTTTTTGTAATTAAATGCGCTCAGTCAAAAAAAAAAAAAAACAACAAATTTTTAGCACCAAACTTTTGCATTAATATGGTTTTTATAATTATAAATCCTTAATTAACGAGACTTGATTACTCAAACTAAAAAAATTGTTGTGAGACTGATCATTTTTTACATTTTAACAGTTGAATATTTCTTTTTTTTTTTATCCTTTTATTATCATCATTGTACAGTCACAATAAATGTGCTTTATTTTAAATCTTTGAACTCATGCGAATGGACCTACAACATTAGACAAATGGCATATTCTCTTTATTTATACCTGCAGTTTTCTTTCTATTCGTATGGATATCCTCAATCTTTTTTTTTTCTTTTGTTTTTCCTAGGTTTAATTGAATGACTATTGTACTTTTATCTCTTTACATATTATGGGCATCCGCAAAGAGAAGTAAATAATCATATCTGTCTTTTTTAATTGTTATGTTCAGGATAAACTTTTAAAACTTTGACCAGTACATGTACTCGCCATTAAGTCTCTCGAGTTCACATGCATGGATAATCTAACAAATTTGTAGGATTTTCAATGAGGGTGAACTCGAGAGAGTTAAAGAGTTTTATTTCCATTATAAACCAGTGCCGATGTCCCCCTCCTCCCCTCTTTCCAATTTCCAATTTGAATGTGAGAAGAGTTGATGTGTGGGGTACTTACAGGTGCAGTTTCTCACTCTGCAGAAGTTAGCTGTGTCAATTCAAATTTATGATCTAAATTGCTCTAAAGTAGGGGGGCTATTGCAGTAAAAATGGAGCTTAAAGACAACTGTTCAAAATTTTCTTCCTTTTTCGCTTTTTGTTACCATCAGCACTGATAAACTAGTTTTCATATAACACTTACACGAGCGATAAAACTTGGGGAAGTACAAGGATCATAAATGACTTTTGTTTTAAAGATAGACTTGTGTAATTAACTCTCACCTTGTTATAGTAGAGAAATAAAAGGGCCACAATGCTAGTGATGATGACATGTAAGAGAGTTATTTTAATCAATGAATTTTGAATTATAGCTATGAAATAGACAACAGACAATATAAGAATAATTGAGTTCCTTCACCAAGTCTATGTTACTGAATAAAAAAAAAGACACCAATAGTTTTTTTTAGTAGGAAATCTCTAGTCACACGTGTCAGGGATGTAATTAATGTTATTATTTTTATTACTACTATTATTATTATTATTATTATTATTATCATCATCATCATCATCATCATCACGATTATCATTGTTATTATTGTTGTTAACAATAATAATATTAATCAAATGTAATTTACTTTTGATATTGCTTCATTAGGGAAAACTCGTTTTAAAAAATCAACGATTGTTATTGGCTTCATCAAAACATTGCTATAATAATTAATGTTGTGATATTCACAAAAGCCAGCATTGCGCGATTTTTAAAAAGATATTTTTGGTAACTTTAATAAAGGTTCTAGCCTAGAAATACTGGTCAAATCAATGCAGACTGGCTGAGAGGGAATAAAAGTTGGGTTCTTTTTTACATCTGGTCAGGGGCACAGCATGTCCCCTTGTATTCCTCTTTTGATTTGCTGACCATTTATAACGGTTCTTATGATTTAAAAACATGATTTTGATTTTGCAACTGACACTTTTAAATTAGAATTCGCATCTCTGGGTTTGATGTATTTTCTCGCATACATTAGAGAAAACCATCCTCTGCTTGATTTTATACTTTAAGCGTGCACAGTTTACCACAAGATACCATTTTCAGTAGACTTTTAACTGAGGATTCAGGAGTGGCAAGAATCTGAAAACTACTTCACCAGTTGGAAGTTGTTTTTAAGAACACTGCCTGTGATAGTCAAAGGCAGTTTTTAAAATGTTTTTATTGGTTTATTTTTTATAGTCATTGATTTTAGTCAATACTGTTATGGCAATTTTTTTTTTCTTTACCTTTAGACCACCTTGGTTTCGAATTCTATTCTGATCTGACATATATCTAAATGCTTAGGTTTTTGGTTTCAGCGAGGCATCGAGACCATATCAGGTTCAATACCCTGGGTATATCCTGACCTCCCATAGCGGGCAGGGAGGTCCATACTGTGTCTTCTATCCCCTTATATCTGTTTTCCAACATGCTTTCTGTCTTTGTCTTGAAATGAGGTTACTTGATTTTGTCCTGGCCCTGGTTGGAGTCTTGGCTGGGAGGGAAACAGTCAAATGCATAGTTATTGTTTTGGGAGATGATATTTTTTTCCTTGTAAATCATCTCTCTGTTATGTATTATTATATTTGTTATTTTTAGTGTATAATGTAAGCATTTGAGTGTATTCCTCTCTGTTGGATTTTGTGCTTGTGTCCGGATGAGACTTATAGGTGATCTCAAACTAAGTACATTGGTCGTATGCTCTTGGAATCTACATCTGATCCCTATTTGTTCCCAGTTCCCCTTTGTCTTACCTTTTCTTGGGTGCTTTAATTGTAATTCTAGAACTTTTTACTATCCATTTTCTTCCTTTTTACTGGCTCTGATATGACCTAAATGTGTTGCAAGCGCCGTAAAACCCTTAAAAACAAAACAAACAGGTTCAATTTCAAACTAGGCGGGTGCCTTCATTTTATAATTACAGGACCTGCTTGTAAAAAGGGGGAAAAACGGCTGGTCCTATCTCCTTATAATATCAAGATTTCATCAAACTTGTGTCAACACTATAAGCTGTCCTATTTTTTTTTTCAGGGTTTGTGAGAATATAATATGAGAATGCTTCTCTAAACTCATTTTAATCATCTCATCATTTTACTGTGTCGAGTGATGAAATGACCTAAAAGGATTGAAAGCACCATAAAATCCTTAATTATAAACGAAATGAAACTTGAGCTTGGTTTCTGTGACAAAAGGTCTATCTTGACTTTTGTAAAATTTGACACAAAATAACGAGATATTAAGTGACTTAAAGAACAATGGAACGTAACTAATTTTCATCAGCTATCCTGAGTAGAATTGCAGACTTAAGGACATTTGATTAAAACAAGATATTTCCATAGATCTTTATAATAACTTAATACCACTGTCTTTTTACCTCAAACAAAAAATTAGATAAAAAAATAAAGAAAGAAACGAATCTCTGTCACCACATACCTACCGCTCATAATGGTTTGTTGTGAAAAACATTCTTTTCGTGTCAAGTTTGTTTGTGGTTAGACACCCAAATGCCATTTTCATCCTTGTTATCCAGTCTGTTTCTTGTAGTATTATTCTTATTTATTACTTATTTTCTCAGGAGTATGGCTAATCAGTATTTATTTCAAAAGCAAATTTCATTGAATTTAATCATAGGAAATTAGTTTTGACGTTTATTTATTTAAATATTATAATGTCAATGAGCTCGAGGGTGTGGATAAGGCTTGAGTATTTCTTAAATGAAGGAGTGGAAGAGCGGTTGAATATGTAAAGTATTTGTTGGTGTACTGAAAGGCATGATTCAAAATAAGAATATTTATAATCATTGCAGAATCTTATTCTTATTGAATCATGACAACAATGCTATGTACTACTAATACTACTATCGTTATTGTGTTTTTGATTGATAATATATTATATATGTATATGGATTTATATATATATATATATATATATATACTCTACATGATACAAATTTGTAAAAATTGTACATTTTCTTCTTTTTTTTTTTCAGTTTTATTCCCAAAATCCTCATTCCTCTCTGCAAGAAGAAAAATAAATAAAACTGTATTGTCATAAGGACTTTAGATTTTGAACATGATGTACAATGAATACTTTACTATTGTGTGAGATTTGTCCATAAAAATTGAGATATACATACATATAATATTCGTATATAAATTAAATAAAATTTTTGATGGGTCCTGTACGCATTTAGAGTTTGTATGTTTTTTTTTTTTTTTTTTTTTGGTGCTGTCTTATAATTTATTGATTGATTTTGAATTGATTATTTGATCGAAATGTTCAGCAGCTGGGTGGGGTTCCTGACCTCCCATAGTGTCTTCTATCCCCAATATGTTTTCCAACATGCTTTCTGTCTTTGTCTTGGGATCTACATCTGTTTCCTATTTGAACCAATTCCCCTTTGTCTTACCTTTTCTTCTGGGTGGGGTTCCTTGCCTCCCATAGTGGGCAGGATGGCACTTACTGTGTCTTCGGCCCCCCTATAATGTTTTTCCAGTTTGCTTTCTGTCTTTAGTAGACTATTAACTGAGGCTGGACATATGACAAACATTTGAGTGTGTTCCTCTTAGTGGGATTTTGTGCTGGTCTGAATGAGACTGTGTTAGGTGATCTCAAACTAAGTACATGAAACTGTGCTCTTGGAATCTACATCTGTTCTCTATTTGTACCATTCCCTTTTGTCATGCTTTTTCTTCAAGTCCTTGTAATTGTACATGTAGAATGTTTTTTTTTCTATACAATTTTCTTCCTTTTTACTGGCGCTGATATGGCCTAAATTTAATGCAAGCGTCGTAAAACCTTTAAAAACAAAAAAAAAACAAAACAAAAACAACTCTTGGAATTACCTCTGATTTCTGTTGACCATTGTGTTAAATTTTCTTTGCCCGTCGATAGCTAGATCTAAATCTATTCACTCTTCAATCGTCTTCCTTTTTACTGGGCTGAAATGACGCAAAGTTATGGCAGAATCACACCTACGTCTCATGAATACTAGTCTGACAGCACTGATCTGGACAGTCTGCAGACGTTTCAGATTATGCTTTGAAATGCTACATAACAGAGCATTATAGTAATCTAATTTTGATAGCAAGAGGAACACAACCACACGTTTGATATTCCATCCTCAATTATGAATCGTTCAACGGAAACAAACTTTTCTAATTGAAAAGAGGGATATTTAACCAACTTATTAATCTGTTGCTTCAACGACATTCCATTTCACTTTTCCATTTCTTATTTCTCGCATGCAGTTCCTGTCTTGACGTCGTTGAGTCACAGCCTCGTCTCACTCATCTACTTCTAACATTTTGAATGCACTCATCGCTAATGCCTGATACTTGATACCCATTGCACAATTCTCGTATTGGGGACAGTTTAACTGCCTACATTCAGCGTATTGGTGGTAAGGCAGATCGATCGAAACTTCTGATGATTTTAGGCAGAAGGCCGACTTACCCACCCCCCCCCCCCCCCCCCCCCCCAAGAACCGGACTAAGTACTGAATCTCTGGGAACCCAACATCTCATCAGATCCATATTCATCCACTATTATAATCTACCGCACTATGGTGTGGCGTGTGTGTGTTTGTACTCTAAGTCCCAAGTTTATGATGAGTTAAAATAACTGCCATCAACTCCTTAAATAAATAAATAAATTAAAAAAAACACAACACTACTAAGCTTTATCCATAGAATAAGAGTACACCGTCAATGTCGTTATCATTGTTTTGTATTAAACCAAAATAATACGATACAAATATCAGCAGATGGAATACTTCTATTTATAGTTTCCTTTGAATCCATACAGGCCAATAAGCAGCTCAGCCGAGACTACGTACAATTCAATTCAATTCACAATTTATTTTATGTCTGAATACGCTGCTTATTACCCAGGTTACATCGAAGTATTTAATACTAATAGCAACTAAAAAATAAGAATATAGATATCAGATCGTTATGATCTCTCTCTGACGTTTAAATTTTATTAAACATAGGTAAAAAAAAAAGCCCAACAAGTCATCAACACTAGTAACAACACTGTATATTCACAAGGAAATTATCATAGCAGTAAGTTCACAATTCCAACACACAGAAACAAGACTCATAAAAACAGTTTCTTCCCAAGAACCATCGAGGAATGGAACACTCTTCCACCAGAATTCCTAGATATTACCAACAGCAACAAATATGATCAACTATTAAACATTTTTATCTTTCAACCCAATAACACAATATTAGAGCCACCACATTATTGTATAAATAAAATCTGCTGTGATGGATAAATCGCATTTTGCAGATAAAGACGGAACAATTTTTTGTTCGATTTTCAAAAATGAACTTGAGACAGATAAGTCCATTCCGGCATAATACTAGATTAACGCGGTTGGTCACATATAAACAATATGGTCACGCACTGACACCCCCCCCCCCCTCCTCTCCATCTCCCCCCCCCCCCCCCCACCTCCTTTTTTATAGCCAAACTGACAAACTGAGAGAGAGAGAGAGAGAGAGAGAGAGAGAGAGAGAGAGAGAGAGCGAGAGAGAGAGAGAGAGAGAGAGAGAGATAGAGAGAGGAGAGAGAGAGTAGAGAGAGAGAGAGAGAGAGAGAGAGAGAGAGAGAGAGAGAGAGAGAGAGAGAGGAGAGAGAGAGAGAGAGAGGTTCTGTCAATGTAGGACCCACTCAACCCAACCTCAACTCATTTAGATTTCGTCTCCCTCAACTCGTTCAATATCACCGTCCGTATTGAATTGTGACTCGTCCAAACTGTATGGCCTCTTCAGCTTGAGACTGCCACAGTTGACGATTCTCACGGGGTTCACTGGACTGTTTCCTTGATTGGTGTCCAGCTCACCAATTTTCTGTATGAGATCCTGAGGAAAGAATGGTTTTTTAGTCGAATGAGATTAGATTTGCGTAGAGTATTATTTAAGGAGGTCAGAGTTTGGATTCATTAACACATTAACACATACTGTGCCCTTTATAAATGATATTTTCATTATATTATTACCTCCCTGTATCTTAAAGAATTGTTAACAAACTCTGCTGACTAAATTATATGGGCCACTGACAGAGCTGAGGAAGACGGTGTTCCTTCACCAACAAGACATTCAAACAGGGACTATATGAGGGGGAACGAAGAAGAAGAATTTGACCAGTTCGGAAGTCAAATGAGTGCATAGCCACAAGCAGTGAAGAGTACTATAATAACAGGCGAATTGTACTGTATGAAATTGAATTTTGGCTTAACATAGTCTACTTAGGAAATAAATACAAATTTTGAAGCACACGTTGACGCTATTTAAATAAAATAGACCTATAATTTATTGATTGTATAAAGCTTCCACATACCATTCCGTTGATGACCTTGCCAAAAACAACATGCTTTCCATCCAGCCACCTAGCAGTCCGTAGCAATACGTAAAACTGTGATCCGTTACTGTCCTTTCCAAAATTGGCCATGCCCACCCATCCGGCATGATTGTGACTGATGGCGAAACTCTCGTCTGCGAAATTCTTCCCGAATATGCTGTCACCTATTTGGATGGATTTCAACAGTGTATTTTT